>NW_027423116.1:92500-108430 GCF_048934315.1 Petromyzon marinus
ACGACCATCATCACCTTCATCACCACCATCATCACCATTACCATCACAACCAACATCACCACCATCACCATCATCATCACCATCATCACCATCACCACCATCACTACCATCACCACCATCACCACCACCATCACTGCCATCACCACCACCATCAACACCATCACCACCACCATCACCACCATCACCATCACCACCATCACCATCACTACCACCACCATCACCACCATCACCATCACCACCATCACCACCATCACCACCACCACCATCACCACCACTACCACCACCACCATCACCATCACCACCATCACCACCATCATCACCACCATCATCACCACCATCATCACCAAGACTACCATCACCCCCATCACCACCACCACCATCACCATTACCACCACCGTTACCACCATCACTACCATCATCACCACCACTACCACCACCACCACCATCACCATCACCACCATCACCACCATCACACGAGCAGCAGGATGATGGTGATGATGATGCTGATGATGATGGTGATGATGATGATGGTGATGATGATGAGTGCTGTCCACTCATGGACACAAATCCAGGTACAACCCCCAATCTGTATCTGTGTATCTGTGTGTGTCTGTGTGTGTGTGTCTGTGTGTGTGTGTCTGTGTGTGTCTGTGTGTGTGTGTCTGTGTGTGTGTGTGTCTGTGTGTGTGTGTCTGTGTGTGTCTGTGTGTGTGTGTGTCTGTGTGTGTCTGTGTGTGTGTGTCTGTGTGTGTGTCTGTGTGTGTTTGTGTGTGTCTGTGTGTGTGTGTGTCTGTGTGTGTCTGTGTGTGTGTGTGTCTGTGTGTGTGTGTCTGTCTGTGTATCTGTGTGTGTCTGTGTGTGTCTGTGTGTGTCTGTGTGTGTGTGTGTCTGTGTGTGTGTGTCTGTGTGTGTGTGTGTCTGTGTGTGTCTGTGTGTGTCTGTGTGTGTGTGTCTGTGTGTGTGTGTGTGTGTCTGTGTGTGTCTGTGTGTGTGTCTGTGTGTGTGTGTGTGTGTCTGTGTGTGTCTGTGTGTGTTTGTCTATGTGTGTCTGTGTGTGTGTCTGTGTGTGTCTGTGTGTGCGTCTGTGTGTGTGTCTGTGTGTGTGCGTCTGTGTGTGTGTGTCTGTGTGTGTGTGTGTCTGTGTGTGTGTGTCTGTGTGTGTGTGTCTGTGTGTGTGTGTCTGTGTGTGTCTGTGTGTGTCTGTGTGTGTGTCTGTGTGTGTGTGTGTCTGTGTGTGTGTCTGTGTGTGTCTGTGTGTGTGTGTCTGTGTGTGTGTGTCTGTGTGTGTGTGTCTGTGTGTGTGTGTGTCTGTGTGTGTGTGTCTGTGTGTGTCTGTGTGTGTGTGTGTCTGTGTGTGTCTGTGTGTGTGTGTCTGTGTGTGTGTCTGTGTGTGTTTGTGTGTGTCTGTGTGTGTGTGTGTCTGTGTGTGTCTGTGTGTGTGTGTGTCTGTGTGTGTGTGTCTGTCTGTGTATCTGTGTGTGTCTGTGTGTGTCTGTGTGTGTCTGTGTGTGTGTGTGTCTGTGTGTGTGTGTCTGTGTGTGTGTGTGTCTGTGTGTGTCTGTGTGTGTCTGTGTGTGTGTGTCTGTGTGTGTGTGTGTGTGTCTGTGTGTGTCTGTGTGTGTGTCTGTGTGTGTGTGTGTGTCTGTGTGTGTCTGTGTGTGTTTGTCTATGTGTGTCTGTGTGTGTGTCTGTGTGTGTCTGTGTGTGCGTCTGTGTGTGTGTCTGTGTGTGTGCGTCTGTGTGTGTGTGTCTGTGTGTGTGTCTGTGTGTGTCTGTGTGTGTGTCTGTGTGTCTGTGTGTGTCTGTGTGTGTGTCTTTGTGTGTGTGTGTCTGTGTGTCTGTGTGTGTCTGTGTGTGTGTCTGTGTGTGTGTCTGTGTGTGTCTGTGTGTGTGTCTGTGTGTCTGTGTTTGTGTCTGTGTGTGTCTGTGTCTGTCCGTGTGTCTGTGTGTGTGTCTGTGTGTGTCTGTCTATGTGTTTGTGTGTCTGTGTGTGTCTTATGTGTGTCTGTGTGTGTCTGTCTGTGTGTCTGTGTCTGTGAGTGTGTCTGTGTGTGTGTCTGTCTGTGTGTCTGTGTGTCTGTGTGTGTGTCTGTGTGTGTGTCTGTCTGTGTGTTTGTGTGTGTGTCTGTGTGTGAGTCTATGTGTGTGTCTGTGTGTGTCTGTGTGTGTCTTTGTGTGTGTCTTTGTGTGTGTCTGTGTCTGTCTTTGTGTGTGTCTGTGTGTGTGTCTGTGTGTGTGTCTGTGTGTGTGTGTCTGTGTGTGTCTTTGTGTGTGTCTTTGTGTGTCTGTGTGTGTCTGTGTGTCTTTGTGTGTGTCTGTGTGTGTGTCTGTGTGTGTGTCTGTGTGTGTCTTTGTGTGTGTGTCTTTGTGTGTCTGTGTGTGTGTCTGTCTGTGTGTCTGTGTGTCTTTGTGTTTGTCTTTGTGTGTGTCTGTGTGTGTGTCTGTGTGTGTCTGTGTGAGTCTCTGTGTGTGTCAGTGTGTGTGTCTTTTTTGTGTCTCTGTGTGAGTCTCTGTGTGTGTCTCTGTGTGTGTCTCTGTGTGTGTCTCTGTGAGTGTCTCTGTGTGTGTCTCTGTGTGTGTCTCTGTGTAAGTCTCTGTGTGAGTCTCTGTGTCTCTGTGTGTGTCTCTGTGTGTGTCTCTGTGTGTCTCTGTGTCTCTGTGTGTGTCTCTGTGAGTGTCTCTGTGTGTGTCTCTGTGTGAGTTTCTCTGTGTCTCTGTGTGTCTGTGTGTGTGTCTCTGTGTGAGTCTCTGTGTCTCTGTGTGTGTCTCTGTGTGTGTCTCTGTGTGTGTCTCTGTGAGTGTCTCTGTGTCTCTGTGTGTGTCTCTGTGTGAGTCTCTGTGTGTGTCTCTGTGTGTGTCTCTGTGTGTATCTCTGCGTGTGTCTCTGTGTGAGTTTCTCTGTGTCTCTGTGTGTGTCTCTGTGTCTCTGTGAGTGTCTCTGTGTGTCTGTGTGTCTCTCTGTCTCTGTGAGTGTGTCTCTGTGTCTCTGTGAGTGTGTCTCTGTGAGTGTCTCTGTGTCTCTGTGATTGTGTCTCTGTGTCTCTGTGTGTGTGTCTCTATGTCTCTGGGTGTGTCTCTGTGTGTGTCTCTGTGTGAGTCTCAGTGTGTGTCTCTGTGTGTGTATCTGTGTGAGTCTCTGTGTGTGTCTCTGTGTCTCTGTGTGTTTCTTTGTGTCTCTGTGTGTGTCTCTGTGTCTCTGTGAGTGTCTCTGTGTGTCTGTGTGTGTGTGTCTCTGTGTCTCTGTGAGTGTCTCTGTGAGTGTGTCTCTGTGTCTCTATGTGTGTGTCTCTGTGTCTCTGTGAATGTATCTGCGTCTCTGTGAGTGTGTCTCTGTGTCTCTGTGTGTGTCTCTCTCTGTGTCTCTGTGTGTGTCTCTGTGTGTGTCTCTGTGTCTCTGTGTGTGTCTCTGTGTGAGTCTCTGTGTGTGTCTATGTGTGTGTCTCTGTGTGTGTCTCTGTGTCTCTGTGTGTGTCTCTGTGTCACTGTGTGTGTCTCTGTGTGTGTCTCTGTGTGTGTCTCTGTGTGAGTCTCTGTGTGAGTCTCTGTGTGAGTCTCTCTGTGCGTCTCTGTGTGTGTCTCTGTGTCTCTGTGTGTGTCTCTGTGTCACTGTGTGTGTCTCTGTGTGTGTCTCTGTGTGTGTCTCTGTGTGTGTCTCTGTGAGTGTCTCTGTGTCTCTGTGTGTGTCTCTGTGTGAGTCTCTGTGTGTGTCTCTGTGTGTGTCTCTGTGTGTGTCTCTGTGTGAGTCTCTGTGTGTGTCTCTGTGTGTGTCTCTGTGTGAGTCTCTGTGAGTGTCTCTGTGAGTGTCTCTGTGTGTGTCTCTGTGTGTGTCTCTGTATAAGTCTCTGTGTGTGTCTCTGTGTAAGTCTCTGTGTGTGTCTCTGTGTCTCTGTGTGTGTCTCTGTGTAAGTCTCTGTGTGAGTCTCTGTGTGTGTCTCTGTGTGTGTCTCTGTGTCTCTTTGTGTGTCTCTGTGTGTGTCTCTGTGTGAGTCTCTCTGTCTCTGTGTGTGTCTCTGTGTGTGTCTCTGTGAGTGTCTCTGTGTGTGTCTCTGTGTGTGTCTCTGTGTGTGTCTCTGTGTCTCTCTGAGTGTCTCTGTGAGTGTCTCTGTGTGTGTCTCTGTGTGATTCTCTGTGTCTCTGTGTGAGACTCTGTGTGTGTCTCTGTGTGTGTCTCTGTGTGAGTCTCTGTGTGAGTCTCTGTGTGTGTCTCTGTGTGTCTCTGTGTGTGTCTCTGTGTGTGTTTGTGTCTCTGTGCGTGTCAGTGTGTGTGTGAGTCTCTGTGTGTGTCTCTGTGAGTGTCTCTGTGTGTCTCTGTGTGAGTTTCTCTGTGTCTCTGTGTGTCTCTGTGTCTCTGTGTGTGTGTGTCTCTGTGTCTCTGTGTGTGTGTGTCTCTGTGTGTGTCTCTGTTTGTCTCTGTGTGTCTCTGTGTGTGTCTCTGTGTGTGTCTCTGTGTCTCCGTGAGTGTCTCTGTGTCTCTGTGAGTGTGTCTCTGTGTCTCTGTCAGTGTGTCTCTGTGATTGTCTCTGTGTCTCTGTGAGTGTGTCTCTGTGTCTCTGTGTGTGTGTCTCTGTGAATGTCTCTGTGTCTCTGTGAGTGTGTCTCTGTGTCTCTGTGTGTGTGTCTCTCTGTGTCTCTGTTAGTCTCTTTGTGTGTCTCTGTGTGAGTCTCTGTGTGAGTCTCTGTGTGTGTCTCTGTGTCTCTGTGTGTGTCTCTGTGTGAGTCTCTGTGTGTGTCTCTGTGTGAGTCTCTGTGTGTGTCTCTGTGTGTGTCTCTGTGTGAGTCTCTGTGTGAGTCTCTGTGTGTGTCTCTGTGTGTCTCTGTGTGAGTCTCTGTGTGTGTGAGTCTCTGTGTGTGTCTCTGTGTGAGTCTCTGTGTCTCTGTGTGTGTCTCTGTGTGAGTCTCTGTGTGTGTCTCTGTGTGTGTCTCTGTGTGAGTCTCTGTGTGAGTCTCTGTGTGTGTCTCTGTGTGTCTCTGTGTGTGTCTGTGTGTGTGTGAGTCTCTGTGTGTGTCTCTGTGAGTGTCTCTGTGTGTCTCTGTGTGAGTTTCTCTGTGTCTCTGTGTGTCTCTGTGTCGCTGTGTGTGTGTGTCTCTGTGTCTGTGTGTGTGTGTGTCTCTGTGTGTGTCTCTGTTTGTCTCTGTGTGTCTCTGTGTGTGTCTCTGTGTGTGTCTCTGTGTCTCCGTGAGTGTCTCTGTGTCTCTGTGAGTGTGTCTCTGTGTCTCTGTCAGTGTGTCTCTGTGATTGTCTCTGTGTCTCTGTGAGTGTGTCTCTGTGTCTCTGTGAATGTCTCTGTGTCTCTGTGAGTGTGTCTCTGTGTCTCTGTGTGTGTGTCTCTCTGTGTTTCTGTGAGTCTCTTTGTGTGTCTCTGTGTGAGTCTCTGTGTGAGTCTCTGTGTGTGTCTCTGTGTCTCTGTGTGTGTCTCTGTGTGAGTCTGTGTGTGTGTCTCTGTGTGTGTCTCTGTGTCTCTGTGTGTGTCTCTGTGTGTGTCTCTGTGTCTCTCTGAGTGTGTCTCTGTGTGTGTCTCTGTGTGTGTCTCTGTGTCTCTGTGTGTGTGTCTCTGTGTCTCTGTGTGTGTCTCTGTGTCTGTGTGTGTGTCTCTGTGTGTGTCTCTGTGTGAGTCTCTGTGTGAGTCTCTGTGTGAGTCTCTGTGTGTGTCTCTGTGTGTGTCTCTGAGTGTCTGTGTCTCTGTGTGTGTCTCTGTGTGAGTCTCTATGTGTCTCTGTGTGTGTGTCTCTGTGTCTCTGTGTGAGTCTCTGTGTCTCTGTGTGTGTGTCTCTGTGTGTGTCTCTGTGTCTCTGTCTGTGTCTCTGTGTCTCTGAGTGTCTCTGTGTCTCTCTGAGTGTCTCTGTGTGTGTCTCTGTGTGTCTCTGTGTTTCTGTGTGTGTGTCTCTGTGTGTGTCTCTGTGTCTCTCTGTGTCTTTGTGTGTGTGTCTCTGTGTCTCTGTGAGTGTCTCTGTGTGTGTCTCTGTGTGTGTCTCTGTGTGTGTCTCTGTGTCTCTGTGTGTCTCTGTGTCTCTGTGTGTGTCTCCAGGTGTCACCACCACCCCGTGGCTGTCTCTGCTCTCCCTGTCTCTCGGATTCGCTGTCTCCGCTGCTCTTGGACTGGCCGCTGGTGTCCGTCTGGGCCGGTGTCTCTGGGCCGTGGGACAGAGACGCGCGGACAGGGACACGGGGACAGAGGAGACGAAGACAACGCGGAGACACGGGGGTGCGGAGACAGCGGGGAGACAGGCTGGCCGCGGAGACACGCAGACAGACGCGGAGGCAATCCTGAGACAGGCGCGGAGACACGGGGACAAGTCTGAGACAAGGCTGGGACACGGAGACACGGGCTGGAGACACGGAGACACGGGTTGGAGACACGGAGACACGGGTTGGAGACACGGGGATAAGCCTGAGACAAGGCTGGGACACGGAGACACGGGCTGGAGACACGGAGACACGGGATGGAGACACGGAGACACGGGCTGGAGACACGGGGACACGGGTTGGAGACACGGAGACAAGCCTGAGACAAGGCTGGGACACGGAGACACGGGATGGAGACACGGAGACACGGGCTGGAGACACGGAGACAAGTCTGAGATAACGCTGGGACACGGAGACACGGGTTGGAGACACTGGGACAATCTTGAGACAACCCTGGGACACGGAGACACGGGCTGGAGAAACGGAGACACGGGCTGGAGACACGGAGACAAGCCTGAGACAACCCTGGGACACGGAGACACGGAATGGAGACACGGCGGAGACACGGGCTGGGGACACGGGGACAATCTTGAGACAATCCTGGGACACGGAGACACGGGATGGAGACACGGTGGAGACAAGGTGGAGACACTGGTTGGAGAGTTGTCTCCAGCGTTAGACACGGCCAGATGGACGCGAATGAGGGATTTGTCTCCGCCGTGGAGACACGGCGGAGACACGGGCTGGGGACACGGAGACAAGTCTGAGACAACCATGGGACACCGAGACACGGGCTGGGGACACGGAGACAAGTCTGAGACAACCATGGGACACTTGAGTCTACACGGGGACACGGGATGGAGACACGGAGACAATCCTGAGACAACCCTGGGACACGGAGACACGGGCTGGAGACACGGAGACACGGGCCGGGGACACGGCGGACACACGGGCTGGGGACACGGAGACAATCCTGAGACAACCCTGGGACACCGAGACACGGGCTGGGGACACGGAGACAATCCTGAGACAACCCTGGGAGACTTGAGTCAACACTTAGACACGGGATGGAGACACGGAGACACGGGATGGAGACACGGGGACAAGTCTGAGATAACGCTGGGACACTTGAGTCTACACGGAGACACGGGATGGAGACACGGAGACACGGGATGGAGACACGGGGACAAGTCTGAGACAACCATGGGACACGGAGACACGGGATGGAGACACGGGGACAAGTCTGAGATAACGCTGGGACACTTGAGTCTACACGGAGAAACGGGCTGGAGACACGGAGACACGGAATGGAGACACGGGGACAAGTCTGAGACAACCATGGGACACGGAGACACGGGATGGAGACACGGACACACGGGCTGGAGACACGGCGGAGACAATCCTGAGACAACCCTGGGACACGGAGACGCGGGCTGGGGACACGGCGGAGACACGGGCTGGGGACACGGAGACACGCCTGAGACAACGCTCGGACACTTGAGTCAACACTTAGACACGGGCTGGAGACACGGAGACACGGGCTGGGGACACGGCAGACACACGGGCTGGAGACACGGAGACAATCCTGAGACAACCCTGGGACGCGGAGACACGGGCTGGGGACACGGCGGAGACACGAGCTGGGGACATGGAGACAATCCTGAGACAACGCTCGGACACTTGAGTCAACACTTAGACACGGGCTGGAGACACGGAGACACGGGGTAGATGATACAAATCGAGACAACCCTGGGACACGGAGACACGGGCTGGGGACACGGAGACACGGGCTGGGGACACGGAGACAATCCTGAGACAGCGCTCGGACACTTCAGTCAACACTTAGACACGGGCTGGAGACACGGAGACACGGGCTGGGGACACGGCAGACACACGGGCTGGAGACACGGAGACAATCCTGAGACAACCCTGGGACACGGAGACACGGGCTGGGGACACGGCGGAGACACGGGCTGGGGACACGGAGACAATCCTGAGACAGCGCTCGGACACTTGAGTCAACACTTAGACACGGGCTGGAGACACGGAGACACGGGCTGGGGACACGGCAGACACACGGGCTGGAGACACGGAGACAATCCTGAGACAACCCTGGGACGCGGAGACACGGGCTGGGGACACGGCGGAGACACGGGCTGGGGACACGGAGACAATCCTGAGACAACGCTGGGACACTTGAGTCAACACTTAGACACGGGCTGGAGACACGGAGACACGGGGTAGATGATACAAATCGTCTCCAAGGCGTCTCTCTGTCCGCCTCTCAGTCTGCCGGCGCGAGAGGGAGGCCAAGCTTCCCATCCATGCTTGGCATGTCCCCGACACACAAGGGAATGGTTAAACAAGTTTTAAAAGTTAACATTTCATTACACCCCCCGTTCCTAAGTTACGATTCGGTATGTAACCCAAGGCCTGTGTCAGCTTCCCATCGTGGTGTTTCACTCATGTCAAGGGAGGGAAGGCGTTTTCCCGAGCATATGCACACTCCTACCCCCCGCGCTGCGGGGAGACAAAGACGGCCGGGATCTCTCTCTCTCTCCCTCTCTCCGACCCTGGGCTTAACATCGCCCGGGTCACGTAGTTTATGTTCGACAAAGTCGTGTAAGGGGAGTATAGTTTAAGGTGAATAGCGCCAACGTTAATGTACGTGTAGAAGCGTTACCCCTGGGTACAACGGTTGGGGGTTCAGGCGAGGTGAAACGGATCGTGGCCAAGGGGGGGTTTGGTCAGAACCAATCAGACGGTTCCACGTGGGACCGTGTGATTGGTTCTGCCTGGCCACGAAAGGGGGGTATAAGACGGGTGACCCAACGGGCCTCGGGGGAGTTCTCTCCCTGCACGAAGATAGAAGCCCGGGCTGGAGTCCTAGCTAGGACCCTGGGCCCAGCCTCCCGGCCCTTCTGAGGGGCTAAGGCTCGGCATGCCCAGTGGTCAGGACCCACCGGGGCCAGAGGTTGGGTCAGATAGCCTCCCCTAGGTCCTAACCGGAGGGCTCTAGGATAGCGGTAGGCATGTGAGTCCATCCAAGTCCGGAGTCTGTGTACCTCCTTAGGTATCAAGGAGGATAGCGATGGACGTGTGAGTGAGTCCCGCCAAAGTCCGGTGTCTGTGTACCTCCTTGGGTATCAAGGAGGATAGCGGTAGGCATGTGAGTCCATCCAAGTCCGGAGTCTGTGTACCTCTCTAGGGTATCAAGGAGGTTAGCGGTAGGCATGTGAGTCCATCCAAGTCCGGAGTTTGTGTACCTCCTTGGGTATCAAGGAGGTTAGCGGTAGACGTGTGACTAAGTCTCACCAAGTCCGGAGTCTGTGTACCTGCTTAGGTATCAAGGAGGATAGCGGTAGGCATGTGAGTCCATCCAAGTCCAGAGGCTGTGTACCTGCTTAGGTATCAAGAAGGTTAGCGGTAGGCATGTGAGTGAGTCCCGGCAGGTCCAGAGTCTGTGTACCTCCTAAGGTATCAAGGAGGATAGCGGTAGACGTGTGAGTGAGTCCGCCAAGTCCGGAGTCTGTCTACCTCCTTAGGGTATCAAGGAGTTTAGCGGTAGGCATGTGAGTCCATCCAGGTCCGGAGTCTGTGTACCTCCTTGGGTATCAAGGAGTTTAGCGGTAGGCATGTGAGTCCATCCAGGTCCGGAGTCTGTGTACCTCCTTGGGTATCAAGGAGATTAGCGGTAGACGTGTGAGTCCATCCAAGTCCGGAGTCTGTGTACCTCCTTAGGTATCAAGGAGGATAGCTGTAGACGTGTGAGTCCATCCAAGTCCGGAGTCTGTGTACCTCCTTAGGTATCAAGGATGTTAGCGGTAGGCATGTGAGTCCATCCAAGTCCGGAGGCTGTGTACCTCCTTAGGTATCAAGGAGTTTAGCGGTAGACGTGTTAGTCCGCCAAGTCCGGAGTCTGTGTACCTCCTTGGGTATCAAGGAGGATAGCGGTAGACGTGTAACTAAGTCTCACCAAGTCCGGAGTCTGTGTACCTCCTTAGGTATCAAGGAGGATAGCGGTAGGCATGTGAGTCCATCCAGGTCCGGAGTCTGTGTACCTCATTAGGTATCAAGGAGGTTAGCGGTAGACGTGTGAGTGAGTCCATCCAAGCTAGGAGGCTGTGTACCTCCCCAGGGTATTGGGTGATGGGACCGTATATCCCTCTGTGTGTGTTAAGCGTTGTATAAGGAAATAATACAATAAACAGAGTGTACCTCCTAAAGAAGTCTGCTCGTCCTTACAACACTACACACCCACCACCGGAGTGGAAGAATGGCAGGCGCATCTTACAGATGACTAGTCGATGGTCAGAGGGCAGATCAGCTCCACGGTAGGTCCTGGTGTCAAGGACATGGGCTCGCATCCGCTGGTCCGTCACTATGTAGTCCAGCAGATGTTCTTGCTTGGACCCGGCATGCATCCATGATGTTGTGTGGATGAGCCGATGCCGGAACAGCGTGTTGGTAATTACAAGCCCATGGGCTGCACAAAAATCTAGCAGCCTCCTGCCGTTGTTATTGAGCTGATCTGGCCCATGCCCTCCAATCACTCCAGACCAGGTGCCAGCATCATGACCAACTCGGGCATTGAAGTCACCCAACATGATGACTCTATCCCGTGGGGCCACTTTAGCCAGCACCTGTGACAGGAGGTCATAGAAGGCATCTGACTCATCGGCTTTGCCTGCATCCCTCCACGGATGTTCATCTTCGGTGGGGGCATAAGTAACCACGACCACCACTCCTCGCCTCTGGTTGATGGGAAGGCGAGCCCAAAGTAGCCTGGGGCTTACAGCTTCCCACACCTCACCGCCACGCTCCCACGCCCCCTTCATTCTTTTGTTCAGAATAAGAACCACTCCCTGTTGTTTGGCAGTCTGCTGCCCCGAGTAGAGGACTGTCCACCCCTCACGGTGGCAGGAGCCAGAGCCGGTCCACCGGACCTCCTGAATGCCGCATAGATCCAGGCGGTACTGGTCCAGCTCCCGACAGAGGAGTGGCAGCCTCTCCTCCGCAGTGAGCGTTGGAACATTCCACGTGGCCACACGTAGTGACTTTTCGTTGTTTCTGGAGGAGCCCCGAGGGTAGAGATTCAATCTCTTGGCTCCACCAATTGGGGTTTGGACAGGAGACGTCATAGACACCTGTACCCCCCGGCACAAGCTTATTAGTTAGATATTTAAGTTGTGGTTTATAGACACACATATACACACACAGAGACATACACACACTCACACACACATATACACATACAGTGACACAGACACACATATACACACATAGACACATATACACACACATAGACACATATACACACGCACATATACACACAGACACACATATATACACACACACACAGTAACACACACAGACACATATACACATACACACACATATACACACTCACACACACAGTGACACAGACACACATAAACACACACACAGTGACACAGACACACACATATACACATAAACACACACACAGTGACACACACACACACATAAACACACACACACACACATATACACATAAACACACACACAGTGACACAGACACACATATATACACATAAACACACACACACATACATAAACACACACACAGACACACACATATACACATAAACACACACACAGTGACACACACACACACACATAAACACACAGTGACACACACACACATATAAACACACACACAGTGACACACACATACATATACACACAGACACACATAAACACACACATATACACATAAACACACACACAGTGACACAGACACACACACACATATACACACTCACAGTGACACAGACACACATATACACATAAACACACACACAGTGACACACACACACATATATACACATAAACACACACACACATATACACATAAACACACACACACATAAACACACACACACACAGTGACACACACAGACACATACACACATATATACACTCACACATACACATTGACACAGACACACACATATACACATAAACACAGACACACATACACACACAACAACCGCCATTCGCCACTAAGTGGCGGTGACGTCACCACAACTCCATCGTGGACAATGCTGTGGGGGGAGGTCCAATTGTGATTGGCTCCTCCCCTCACGGCGTGAGGGGAGGAGCCAATCACAATTGGCTAATCGGGGGCTCTGGACGGGTGCGATGGGCTGATAACCCCTCCACCTTCAATTAATTTACCACTAGACCACGAATTAAAACAAATATTTACACACACAGACACACACACACACTTTGATCGTGATTTTATTTCAGCAACTCGTTTTCATTATTAATATTCGGATTTAGCAACGCTGGGAGATAATAGTAGTGTATAGTGTAGTGTAGCAGTATATAGTGTAGTAGTATATAGTGTAGTGTAGTAGTGTATAGTGTAGTAGTGTATAGTGTAGTAGTGTATAGTGTAGTGTAGCAATGTATAGTGTAGCAGTGTATAGTGTAGTAGTGTATAGTGTAGTGTAGTGTATAATGTAGTAGTGTATATTGTAGTAGTGTATAGTGTAGTAGTGTATAGTGTAGTAGTGTATAGTGTAGTGTAGTAGTGTATAGTGTAGTAGTGTATAGTGTAGTAGTGTATAGTGTAGTGTAGCAATGTATAGTGTAGTAGTGTATAGTGTAGTGTAGTAGTGTATAGTGTAGTGTAGTAGTGTATAGTGTAGTGTAGCAGTGTATAGTGTAGTAGTGTATAGTGTAGTGTAGCAGTGTATAGTGTAGTAGTGTATAGTGTAGTGTATAGTGTAGTGTAGTAGTGTATAGTGTAGTGTATAGTGTAGTGTAGCAGTGTATAGTGTAGTGTATAGTGTAGTAGTGTATAGTGTAGTGTTTAGTGTAGTGTAGTAGTGTATAGTGTAGTGTAGCAGTGTATAGTGTAGCAGTGTATAGTGTAGTGTATAGTGTAGCAGTGTATAGTGTAGTGTAGTAGTGTATAGTGTAGTAGTAGTGTATAGTGTAGTAGTGTATAGTGTAGTAGTGTATAATGTAGTGTATAGTGTAGTGTAGTAGTGTATAGTGCAGTGTAGTAGTGTGTAGTGTATAGTAGTGTAGTAGTGTATAGTATAGTGTGGTGTGTATAGTGTAGTAGTGTATAGTGTAGGTGTAGTAGTGTATAGTGTAGTAGTGTATAGTGTAGTGTATAGTGTAGTGGTAGTAGTACAGTGTAGTGTAGTAGTGTATAGTGTAGTAGTGTATAGTGTAGTGTAGCAATGTATAGTGTAGTAGTGTATAGTGTAGTGTAGCAGTGCATAGTGTAGTGTATAGTGTAGTGTATAGTGTAGTAGTGTATAGTGTAGTGTAGCAATGTATAGTGTAGTAGTGTATAGGGTAGTAGTGTATAGTGTAGTGTAGTAGTGTAGTAGTGAATAGTGTAGTGTAGTAGTGTATAGTGTAGTAGTGTATAGTGTAGTAGTGTATAGTGTAGTGTAGTAGTGTAGTGTATAGTGTAGTAGTGTATAGTGTAGTGTATAGTGTTGTGTAGTAGTGTACAGTGTGTGTAGTAGTGTGTAGTGTGTAGTGTATAGTGTAGTGTGGTGTTAGTGTAGTGTAGCAGTGTATAATGGGTCTCTGTGTTGGTGAGTCTATGGGTCTCTGTATGAGTCTATGGGTCTCTGTGTGGTGGTAAGTCTATGAGTCTCTGTGTGGTGGTGAGTCTATGGGTCTCTGTGTGAGTCTATGGGTCTCTGTGTGAGTCTATGGGTCTCTGTGTGAGTCTATGGGTCTCTGTGTGAGTCTATGGGTCTCTGTGTGAGTCTATGGGTCTCCTGGTGGTGGTGAATCTATGGGTCTCTGTGTGAGTCCTATGGGTCTCTGTGTGAGTCTATGGGTCTCTGTGTGAGTCTATGGGTCTCTGTGTGAGTCTATGGGTCTCTGTGTGATGGTGAGTCTATGAGTCTTTGTGTGGTGGTGAGTCTATGGGTCTCTGTGTGAGTCTATGGGTCTCTGTGTGGAGTCTATGGGTCTCTGTGTGAGTCTATGGGTCTCTGTGTGAGTCTATGGGTCTCTGTGTGAGTCTATGGGTCTCTGTGTAGTGGTGAGTCTATGGGTCTCTGTGTGAGTCTATGGGTCTCTGTGTGAGTCTATGGGTCTCTGTGTGAGTCTATGGGTCTCTGTGTGAGTCTATGGGTCTCTGTGTGAGTCTATGGGTCTCTGTGTGAGTCTATGGGTCTCTGTGTGAGTCTATGGGTCTCTGTGTGGTGGTGAGTCTCACCCAACCACTCTGTCTCTCCCCGTGTCTCTCCCTCCCCGTGTCTCTCTCTCCCCGTGTCTCCGTGTCTCTCTCCCCGTGTCTCTCTCCCCGTGTCTCTCCCTCCCCGTGTCTCTCTCTCCCCGTGTCTCTCTCTCCCCGTGTCTCTCTCTCCCCGTGTCTCTCTCTCCCTGTCTCTCTCTCCCCGTGTCTCTCTCTCTCCCCGTGTCTCTCTCTCTCTCCGTGTCTCTCTCTCCCCGTGTCTCTCTCTCTCTCCCCTGTGCTCTCTCTCCCCGTGTCTCCTCTCTCCCCGTGTTCCTCGTCTCTCCCGGTCTCTCTCTCCCCGTGTCTCTCTCTCCCCGTGTCTCCGTGTCTTCTCCCGCTGTCTCTCCCCGTGTCTCTCTCCCGTGTCTCGTGTCTCTCCCCGTGTCTCTCCCCGTGTCTCTCTCTCCCCCTGTGTCTCCTCTCTCCCCGTGTCTCTCTCTCCCCGTGTCTCCTCTCTCTCCCGTGTCTCTCTCCCCCGTGTCTCTCTCTCCCGTGTCTCTCCCCGTGTCTCTCCCCGTGTCTCTCTCTCCCCGTGCTCTCTCTCCCCGTGTCTCTCTCTCCCCGTGTCTCTCTCTCCCCGGTCTCTCTCTCCGGTCTCTCTCTCCCCGTGTCTCTCTCCCGTGTCTCTCTCTCCCCGTGTCTCTCTCTCTCCCCGTGTCCTCTCTCCCGTGTCTCTCTCCCCGTGTCTCTCTCTCTCTCTCCCGTGTCTCTCTCTCCCCGTGTCTCTCTCCCCGTGTCTCTCTCCCCGTGTCTCTCTCTCCCCGTGTCTCTCTCTCTCCCCGTGTCCTCTCCCCGTGTCTCTCTCCCCGTGTCTCTCTCTTCTCCCGTGTCTCTCTCTCCCCGTGTCTCTCTCCCTCCGTGGTCTCTCTCCCGTGTCTCCCCGTGTCTCTCTCTCTCTCCCCGTGTCTCTCTCCCCGTGTCTTCTCTCTCTCCCCGTGTCTCTCTCTCCCCGTGTCTCTCTCCCCGTGTCTCTCTCTCCCGTGTCTCTCTCTCTCCCGTGTCTCTCTCTCCCTCCCCGTGTCTCTCTCCCCGTGTCTCTTCTCTCTCTCTCTCCCCGTGTCTCTCTCTTCTCCCCGTGTCTCTCTCTCTCTCCCCGTGTCTCTCTCTCTCCCTGTGTCTCTCTCCCCGTGTCTCTCTCTCTCTCTCCCCGTGTCTCTCTCTCTCCCCGTGTCTCTCTCTCTCTCCCCGTGTCTCTCTCTCTCCCTGTGTCTCTCCCCGTGTCTCTCTCTCCCCGTGTCTCTCTCTCCCCGTGTCTCTCTCTCTCTCTACCTCTCCCGTGTCTCTCTCTCTCCCCGTGTCTCTCTCTCCCTCTCCTGTGTCTCTCTCTCCGTGTCTCTCTCCCTGTGTCTCTCCCCGTGTCTCTCTCTCCCAGTGTCTCTCTCTCTCCCCGTGTCTCTCTCTCTCTCCCGTGTCTCTCTCTCTCCCCGTGTCTCTCTCCCTCGTTGTCTCCGTGTCTCCGCGCTAGGTGCCAGGCTGGTTGTGT
>NW_027423116.1:108530-171030 GCF_048934315.1 Petromyzon marinus
AGTGACCCTATAGGAGTGACCCTATAGGCTACTCACCGTGACCACGTGACTTGAGGAGTGGGTGACCCCAACATGACCCTACAGCTGAGGGTCAGCGTAGTGACCCTATAGGAGTGACCCTATAGGAGTGACCCTATAGGCTACCCACCGTGACCACGTGACTTGAGGAGTGGGTGACCCCAACATGACCCTACAGCTGAGGGTCAGCGTAGAGACCCTATAGGAGTGACACTATAGGAGTTACCCTATAGGAGTGACCCTATAGGAGTGACCCTATAGGGTACCCACCGTGACCACGTGACTTGAGGAGTGGGTGACCCCAACATGACCCTACAGCTGAGGGTCAGCGTAGTGACCCTATAGGAGTGACCCTATAGGAGTGACCCTATAGGAGTGACCCTATAGGCTACTCACCGTGACCACGTGACTTGTGGAGTGGGTGACCCCAACATGACCCTACAGCTGAGGGTCAGCGTAGTGACCCTATAGGAGTGACCCTATAGGAGTGACCCTATAGGAGTGACCCTATAGGCTACTCACCGTGACCACGTGACTTGTGGAGTGGGTGACCCCAACATGACCCTACAGCTGAGGGTCAGCGTTTGTCCGGTTCCTGCGGTGACGTTGACCTCACGGGGAGAGACGGAGACACGGGTGGAACTGTGGGGGGGGAGAGTGGGGGGGAGTGTGGGGGGAGTGGGGGGGAGGAGTGGGGGGAGAGAGTGGGGGGAGAGATGGGAGAGTGGGGGGAGAGATGGGAGAGAGTGGGGAGAGAGTGGGGAGAGAGTGGGGGAGAGAGTGGGGGGAGAGAGGGGAGAGTGGGGGGAGAGTGGGGGAGTGGGGGGAGTGGGGAGAGTGGGGGGAGTGGAGGGGGGAGAGTGGGGGGAGAGTGGAGGGAGTGTGGGGAGAGTGGGGGAGAGTGGGGGGAGAGTGGGGGGAGAGTGGGGAGAGAGTGGGGGGGGGAGTGGGGGGAGAGTGGGGGGAGAGAGTGGGGGGAGAGTGGGGAGAGTGGGGGGGAGAGTGGGGGGAGAGTGGGGGGAGAGAGTGGGGGGAGAGAGGGGAGAGTGGGGGGAGAGTGGGGGGAGTGGGGGGAGAGTGGGGGAGTAGGGGGAGTGGGGGAGAGTGGGGGGAGTGGAGGGGGGAGAGTGGGGGGAGAGTGGGGAGAGTGGGGAGAGTGGGGGGAGAGTGGAGGGAGTGTGGGGAGAGTGGGGAGAGTGGGGAGAGTGGGGGGAGAGTGGGGAGAGAGGGGGGAGAGAGAGTGGGGGGAGTGGGGAGAGTGGGGGGAGAGTGGGGGGAGAGTGGAGGGAGTGTGGGGAGAGTGGGGAGAGTGGGGGGAGAGTGGGGGGAGAGTGGGGAGAGAGTGGGGGGGGAGTGGGAGGAGAGTGGGGGGAGTGGGGGGAGAGTGGGGGGAGAGAGAAGGGGAGAGAGAGTGGGGAGAGGAGAGTGGGGAGGGTGGAGAGAGTGGTGGGGGGTAGAGAGAGTGGTGGGGGGTAGAGAGAGTGGTGGGGGGTAGAGAGAGTGGTGGGGGGTAGAGAGAGTGGTGGGGGGTGGAGAGAGAGTGGGGGGAGAGAGTGGGGGGTAGAGAGAGTGGGGGGTAGAGAGAGTGGTGGGGGGTAGAGAGAGTGGGGGGTAGAGAGAGTGGTGGGGGGTAGAGAGAGTGGGGGGGGGGGGTAGAGAGAGAGTGGGGGGTAGAGAGAGTGGGGGGTAGAGAGAGTGGTGGGGGGTAGAGAGAGTGGGGGGTAGAGAGAGTGGTGGGGGGTGGAGAGAGAGTGGTGGGGGGTAAAGAGAGTGGTGGGGGGTAGAGAGTGGGGGGGGTAGAGAGAGTGGTGGGGGGTAGAGAGAGTGGTGGGGGGTAGAGAGTGGGGGGGGGTGGAGAGAGAGTGGTGGGGGGTAGAGAGTGGGGGGGGGTAGAGAGAGTGGTGGGGGGTAGAGAGAGTGGTGGGGGGTAGAGAGAGAGTGGGGGGTAGAGAGAGTGGTGGGGGGTGGAGAGAGTGGTGGGGGGTAGAGAGAGTGGTGGGGGGTGGAGAGAGAGTGGTGGGGGGGTAGAGAGAGTGGTGGGGGGTAGAGAGAGTGGTGGGGGGTAGAGAGTGGGGGTAGAGAGAGAGTGGGGGTAGAGAGAGTGGTGGGGGGTGGAGAGAGTGGTGGGGGGTGGAGAGAGTGGTGGGGGGTAGAGAGAGTGGTGGGGGGTGGGAGAGTGGTGGGGGGTAGAGAGAGTGGTGGGGGGTAGAGAGAGTGGGGGGGGGTAGAGAGAGTGGTGGGGGGTAGAGAGAGTGGTGGGGGGTAGAGAGAGTGGTGGGGGGTAGAGAGAGTGGTGGGGGGTAGAGGAGTGGTGGGGGGTAGAGAGAGTGGGGGGGTAGAGAGAGTGGTGGGGGGTGGAGAGAGTGGTGGGGGGTAGAGAGAGTGGTGGGGGGTGGAGAGAGTGGTGGGGGGTAGAGAGAGTGGGGGGTAGAGAGAGTGGGGGGGTAGAGAGAGTGGGGGGTAGAGAGAGAGTGGTGGGGGTAGAGAGAGTGGTGGGGGGTAGAGAGAGAGTGGTGGGGGGTAGAGAGAGTGGTGGGGGGGTAGAGAGAGTGGGGGGGGTAGAGAGAGTGGTGGGGGGTAGAGAGAGTGGTGGGGGTAGAGAGAGTGGTGGGGGGTAGAGAGAGTGGTGGGGGGTAGAGAGAGTGGTGGGGGGTGGAGAGAGTGGTGGGGGGTAGAGAGGTGGTGGGGTGGGGGGTGGAGAGAGTGGTGGGGGGTGGAGAGAGAGTGGTGGGGGGTAGAGAGAGTGGTGGGGGGTAGAGAGAGTGGTGGGGGGTAGAGAGAGTGGTGGGGGGTGGAGAGAGTGGTGGGGGGTAGAGAGAGAGTGGTGGGGGGTAGAGAGAGTGGTGGGGGGTGGAGAGAGTGGTGGGGGGGTAGAGAGAGAGTGGTGGGGGGTAGAGAGAGAGTGGTGGGGGGTAGGGAGAGAGTGGGGGGGTAGAGAGAGTGGTGGGGGGTAGGGAGAGAGTGGGGGGTAGAGAGAGTGGTGGGGGGGTAGAGAGAGAGTGGTGGGGGGTAGAGAGAGAGTGGGGGGTGGAGAGAGTGGTGGGGGGTAGAGAGAGAGTGGTGGGGGGTAGAGAGAGTGGTGGGGGGTAGAGAGAGTGGTGGGGGGTAGAGAGAGAGTGGGGGGTAGAGAGAGTGGTGGGGGGTAGAGAGAGTGGTGGGGGGTAGGGAGAGAGTGTGGGGGGTAGAGAGAGTGGTGGGGGGTAGAGAGAGTGGTGGGGGGTAGAGAGAGAGTGGTGGGGGGTAGAGAGAGTGGTGGTGGGTGGAGAGAGTGGTGGGGGGTAGAGAGAGTGGTGGGGGGTAGAGAGAGTGGTGGGGGGTAGAGAGAGAGTGGTGGGGGGTAGAGAGAGTGGTGGGGGGTAGAGAGAGTGGTGGGGGGTAGAGAGAGTGGTGGGGGGTAGAGAGAGTGGTGGGGGGTAGAGAGAGTGGTGGGGGGTAGAGAGAGTGGTGGGGGGTAGAGAGAGTGGTGGGGGGTAGAGAGAGTGGTGGGGGGTAGAGAGAGAGTGGGGGGGGGGTAGAGAGAGTGGTGGGGGGTAGAGAGAGTGGTGGGGGGTTAGAGAGTGGGGGGGAGAGAGAGAGTGGGGGGTAGAGAGTGGGGGGTAGAGAGAGTGGTGGGGGGTAGAGAGAGTGGTGGGGGGTAGAGAGAGTGGTGGGGGGGTAGAGAGAGAGTGGTGGGGGGTAGAGAGAGTGGTGGGGGTAGAGAGAGTGGTGGGGGGGTAGAGAGAGTGGGGGGTAGAGAGAGTGGTGGGGGGTAGAGAGAGAGTGGTGGTGGGTGGAGAGAGTGGTGGGGGGTAGAGAGAGTGGTGGGGGGTAGAGAGAGTGTGGTGGTGGGTGGAGAAAGTGGGGGGAGAGTGTGGGGGGAGAGAGTGGGGGGGTAGAGAGAGTGGGGGGAGAGAGAGAGTGGGGGGGAGAGAGAGAGTGGGGGGAGAGAGTGGGGGGTAGAGAGAGAGTGGTGGGGGTGGAGAGAGTGGTGGGGGGTAGAGAGAGTGGTGGGGGGTAGAGAGAGTGGTGGGGGGAAGAGAGAGTGGTGGGGGGTAGAGAGAGAGTGGTGGGGGGTAGAGAGAGTGGTGGGGGGAAGAGAGAGTGGTGGGGGGTAGAGAGTGGGGGGTAGAGAGAGTGGGGGGTAGAGAGAGTGGTGGGGGGTAGAGAGAGTGGTGGGGGGTAGAGAGAGTGGGGGGTAGAGAGAGAGTGGGGGGTAGAGAGAGTGGGTGGGGGGTAGAGAGTGGGGGGTAGAGAGAGTGGGGGGTAGAGAGAGTGGGGGGTAGAGAGAGTGGTGGGGGGTAGAGAGAGTGGGGGGTAGAGAGAGTGGTGGGGGGTGGAGAGAGAGTGGTGCGGGGGTAGAGAGAGTGGTGGGGGGTAGAGAGAGTGGTGGGGGGTGGAGAGAGTGGTGGGGGGTAGAGAGAGTGGGGGGTAGAGAGAGTGGTGGGGGGTAGGGAGAGAGTGGTGGGGGGTAGAGAGAGTGGTGGGGGGTAGAGAGAGTGGTGGGGGTAGAGAGAGTGGAGGGGGGGGTAGAGAGTGGGGGGTAGAGAGAGTGGTGGGGGGTGGAGAGAGTGGGGGGGGTGGAGAGAGTGGTGGGGGGTAGAGAGAGAGTGGTGGGGGGTAGAGAGAGAGTGGTGGGGGGTAGAGAGAGTGGGGGGGAGAGAGAGTGGGGGGGTAGAGAGAGAGTGGGGGGGTGGAGAGAGTGGGGGGTAGAGAGAGTGGTGGGGGGGTAGAGAGAGTGGTGGGGGGTAGAGAGAGTGGTGGGGGGTAGAGAGAGAGTGGGGGGTAGAGAGTGGTGGGGGGTAGAGAGAGTGGTGGGTGGTAGAGAGAGAGTGGGGGGTAGAGAGAGAGTGGTGGGTAGAGAGAGAGTGGGGGGTAGAGAGAGAGTGGGGGTAGAGAGAGAGTGGGGGGGGGTGGAGAGAGTGGTGGGGGGTAGAGAGAGTGGTGGGTGGAGAGAGAGTGGTGGTGGGTGGAGAGAGTGGGGGGAGAGTGTGGGGGGAGAGAGTGGGGGGTAGAGAGAGTGGTGGGGGGTAGAGAGAGTGGTGGGGGGTGGAGAGAGTGGTGGGGGGTAGAGAGAGTGGTGGGGGGTAGAGAGAGTGGTGGGGGGTAGAGAGAGAGTGGGGGGAGAGAGTGGGGGGGTAGAGAGAGAGTGGTGGTGGGTGGAGAGAGTGGTGGGGGGTAGAGAGAGTGGTGGGGGGTAGAGAGAGTGGTGGGGGTAGAGAGAGAGTGGTGGTGGGTGGAGAGAGTGGGGGGAGAGTCAGTCAGCAGCATCATACAGTATGTGTCCATCATTATAAATTAATCTGTCTTCATTACACTACACTGTACACAATACTATACACTACACTGTACACTACACTATACACTACAATATACACTACACTATACACTACACTATACACTACACTATACACTACAATATACACTACACTATACACCACACTATACACTACACTGTACACTACACTATACACTACACTATACACTACACTATACACTACACTATACACTACACTGTACACTACACTATACACTACACTATACACTACTATACACTACACTATACACTACACTATACACTACACTATACACTACACTGTACACTACACTATACACTACACTATACACTACACTATACACTACACTACTATACACTACACTATACACTACACTATACACTACACTACACTATACACTACACTATACATTACACTATACACTACACTATACACTACACTATACACTACACACTACACTGTACACAACACTATACACTACACTGTAAACTACACTATACACTACACTATACACTACACTATACACTACACTACTATACACTACACTATACACTACACTATACACTACTACACTATACACTACACTATACACTACACTATACACTACTACACTATACACTACACTATACACTACACTATACACTACTATAAACTACACAATACACTACTATACACTACACTATACACTATACACTACACTATACACTACACTTTACACTACACTACACACTACTATACACTACACTATACACTACACTATACACTACACTATACACTACACTGTCCACTACACTGTACACTACACTATACACTATATACTACTATACACTACACTATACACTACACTATACACTACTACACTATACACTACACTATACACTACACTATACACTACTATAAACTACACAATACACTACTATACACTACACTATACACTATACACTACACTATACACTACACTTTACACTACACTACACACTACTATACACTACACTATACACTACACTATACACTACACTGTACTATACACTATATACTACTATACACTCCACTGTACTATACACTATATACTACTATACACTACACTATACACTACACTATACACTACACTACCATACACTACACTATACACTACACTATACACTACACTCTCCACTGTGGCTGTGTCTCTGTGTGTGTCTCTGTGTCTCTTTGTCTCTGTGTGTGTCTGTGTGTGTGTCTCTGTGTGTGTCTCTGTGTGTGTCTCTGTGTGTGTCTCTGTGTCTCTTTGTCTCTGTGTGTGTCTGTGTGTGTGTCTCTGTGTGTCTCTGTGTCTCTGTGTGTGTCTCTGTGTGTGTCTCTGTGTGTGTCTCTGTGTCTCTTTGTCTCTGTGTGTGTCTCTGTGTGTGTCTCTGTGTGTGTCTCTGTGTCTCTGTGTGTGTCTCTGTGTGTCTCTGTGTGTGTCTCTGTGTGTGTCTCTGTGTGTGTCTCTGTGTCTCTTTGTCTCTGTGTGTGTCTGTGTGTGTGTCTCTGTGTGTGTCTCTGTGTCTCTGTGTGTGTCTCTGTGTGTGTCTCTGTGTGTGTCTCTGTGTGTGTCTCTTTGTCTCTGTGTGTGTCTCTGTGTGTGTCTCTGTGTGTGTCTCTGTGTCTCTGTGTGTGTCTCTGTGTGTGTCTCTGTGTCTCTTTGTCTCTGTGTGTGTGTCTCTGTGTCTCTGTGTGTCTCTGTGTGTGTCTCTGTGTCTCTGTGTGTGTCTCTGTGTGTGTATTTGTGTGTGTCTGTGTGTGTGTCTGTGTGTGTGTCTCTGTGTGTGTGTCTCTGTGTGTGTGTGTCTCTGTGTGTGTGTCTCTGTGTGTGTCTGTGTGTGTGTCTCTGTGAGTGTCTCTGTGTCTCTGTGTCTCTGTGTGTGTCTCTGTGTGTGTCGCTGTGTCTCTGTTTGTGTCTCTGTGTCTCTGTCTCTGTGTCTTTATGTCTCTGTGTCTGTCTCTGTGTGTCTCTGTGTCTGTCTCTGTGTGTCTCTGTCTCTGTGTGTGTCTCTGTGTCTCTGTGTGTGTCTCTGTGTCTCTGTGTGTGTCTCTGTGTATGTCTCTGTGTGTGTCTCTGTGTCTCTGTATGTGTCTCTGTGTGTGTCTCTGTGTCGCGGTGTCTCTGTGTGTGTCTCTGTGTCTCTGTGCGTGTCTGTGTGTGTGTCTCTGTGTGTGTGTCTCTGTGTGTGTCTGTGTGAGTCTCTGTGTGTGTCTGTGTGTGTCTCTGTGTGTGTCTCTGTGTCTCTGTGCGTGTCTGTGTGTGTGTCTCTGTGTGTGTCTCTGTGTGTGTCTGTGTGTCTCTGTGTGTGTCTCTGTGTCTCTGTGTGTGTCTCTGTGTGTGTCTCTGTGTGTGTCTCTGTGTCTGTGTGTGTGTCTGTGTGTGTGTCTCTGTGTGTGTGTGTCTCTGTGTGTGTGTGTCTCTGTGTGTGTGTCTCTGTGTGTGTCTGTGTGTGTGTCTCTGTGAGTGTCTCTGTGTCTCTGTGTCTCTGTGTGTGTCTCTGTGTGTGTCGCTGTGTCTCTGTTTGTGTCTCTGTCTCTGTGTCTTTATGTCTCTGTGTCTGTCTCTGTGTGTCTCTGTGTCTGTCTCTGTGTGTCTCTGTCTCTGTGTGTGTCTCTGTGTCTCTGTGTGTGTCTCTGTGTCTCTGTGTGTGTCTCTGTGTATGTCTCTGTGTGTGTCTCTGTGTCTCTGTATGTGTCTCTGTGTGTGTCTCTGTGTCTGTGTCTCTGTCTGTGTTTCTGTGTGTGTCTGTGTGTCTCTCTGTGTGTGTCTCTGTGTGTGTCTCTGTGTGTGTCACTGTGTGTGTCTGTGTGTCTCTGTGTGTCTCTGTGTCTCTGTGTGTGTGTCTTTGTGTCTCTTACCCAGCACCACCAAAAGTGATGTCTCTGTAGGACAGCTCCCCACGACTCTCCGCTGTCTGTGTGTGTCTCTGTGTGTGTCTGTGTCTCTGTGTGTGTCTGTGTGTCTCTGTGTCTCTGTGTGTGTCTGTGTGTGTCTCTGTGTGTGTCTCTGTGTCTCTGTGTGTGTCTGTGTGTGTCTGTGTGTCTGTGTCTCTGTCTGTGTCTCTGTGTGTCTGTGTGTGTCTGTGTGTGTGTGTCTCTGTGTCTGTCTCTGCGTCTCTGTGTGTGTCTGTGTGTGTCTCTGTGTTTGTGTGTCTGTGTGTGTCTCTGTGTGTGTCTCTGTGTCTTTGTGTATGTCTCTGTGTGTGTGTCTGTGTGTGTCTCTGTGTCTCTGTGTTTGTGTCTGTGTGTGTCTGTGTGCGTGTCTCTGTGTGTGTCTCTGTGTCTCTGTGTGTGTGTCTGTGTCTCTGTGTGTGTTTCTGTGTGTGTCTCTGTGTGTATGTGTGTGTGTGTCTTCTTGTTCTCTTGTGTGTCTCTGTGTGTGTCTGTGTCTCTTACCCAGCACCACCAAAGTGATGTCTCTGTAGGACAGCTCCCCACGACTCTCCACTGTCTGTGTGTGTCTGTGTCTCTGTGTGTGTCTGTGTGTGTCTCTGTGTCTCTGTGTGTGTGTCTGTGTCTCTTACCCAGCACCACCAAAGTGATGTCTCTGTAGGACAGCTCCCACCGACTCTCCACTCTGTGTGTGTCTCTGTGTGTGTCTCTGTGTGTGTCTGTGTGTGTCTCTGTGTGTGTCTCTGTGTCTCTGTGTGTGTCTCTGTGTCTCTTACCCAGCACCACCAAAGTGATGTCTCTGTAGGACAGCTCCCCACGACTCTCCACTGTCTGTGTGTCTCTGTGTCTCTGTGTGTGTGTCTGTGTCTCTCTTACCCAGCACCACCAAAGTGATGTCTCTGTAGGACAGCTCCCCCCGACTCTCCACTCTGTGTGTGTTTCTGTGTCTGTGTCTCTGTGTGTGTGTCTCTGTGTGTGTCTCTGTGTGTGTGTGTCTCTGTGTGTGTCTCTGTGTGTGTCTCTGTGTGTCTCTGTGTGTGTCTCTGTGTGTGTCTGTGTCTCTGTGTGTGTGTCTGTGTCTCTTACCCAGCACCACCAAAGTGATGTCTCTGTAGGACAGCTCCCCACGACTCTCCACTGTGTCTGTGTGTCTCTGTGTGTGTGTCTCTGTGTGTGTCTCTGTGTGTCTCTGTGTGTGTCTCTCTGTGTGTGTGTCTGTGTCTCTGTGTGTGTCTGTGTGTCTCTGTGTGTGTCTCTGTGTGTGTCTCTGTGTCTCTGTGTCTCTGTGTGTGTGTCTGTGTCTCTTACCCAGCACCACCAAAGTGATGTCTCTGTAGGACAGCTCCCCCCGACTCTCCACTGTCTGTGTGTGTGTCTCTGTGTCTCTGTGTGTGTCTCTGTGTCTCTGTGTGTGTCTCTGTGTCTCTGTGTGTGTGTCTGTGTCTCTTACCCAGCACCACCAAAGTGATGTCTCTGTAGGACAGCTCTCCACGACTCTCCACTGTCTGTGTGTGTGTGTCTCTGTGTGTCTCTGTGTGTGTGTGTCTGTGTGTCTCTGTGTGTGTCTCTGTGTGTGTCTCTGTGTGTGTCTCTGTGTCTCTTACCCAGCACCACCAAAGTGATGTCTCTGTAGGACAGCTCCCACAACTCTCCACTCTGTGTGTGTGTCTGTGTGTGTGTCTCTGTGTGTGTCTCTGTGTGTGTCTCTGTGTGTGTCTCTGTGTGTGTGTCTGTGTCTCTGTGTGTGTGTCTGTGTCTCTGTGTGTGTCTGTGTCTCTTACCCAGCACCACCAAAGTGATGTCTCTGTAGGACAGCTCCCCCCGACTCTCCACTCTGTGTGTGTCTCTGTGTGTGTGTCTCTGTGTGTGTGTCTCTGTGTCTCTGTGTGTGTCTCTGTTTCTCTTACCCAGCACCACCAAAGTGATGTCTCTGAAGGACAGCTCCCCACGACTCTCCACTCTGTGTGTGTGTCTCTGTGTGTGTCTCTGTGTGTCTCTGTGTGTGTGTCTCTGTGTGTGTGTGTCTCTGTGTGTGTCTCTGTGTGTGTCTCTGTGTGTGTCTCTGTGTGTGTCTCTGTGTGTGTCTCTGTGTGTGTCTCTGTGTGTGTCTCTGTGTGTGTGTCTCTGTGTCTCTGTGTGTGTCTCTGTGTGTGTCTCTGTGTGTGTCTCTGTGTGTGTCTGTGTCTCTGTCTGTGTCTCTGTGTCTCTGTGTGTGTCTCTGTGTGTGTGTGTCTGTGTCTCTTACCCAGCACCACCAAAGTGATGTCTCTGAAGGACAGCTCCCCCCGACTCTCCACTGTCTGTGTGTCTGTGTGTGTCTGTGTCTCTGTGTGTGTGTCTGTGTCTCTTACCCAGCACCACCAAAGTGATGTCTCTGAAGGACAGCTCCCCCCGACTCTCGACTGTGGCCTCACAACGGTAAAGGCCGGCATCGTCCACGCGGAGTGAGAGGAGCGTGAGGGAGTGGTTGTCTTGGTCCTGAAACACTCGGGCTGGGAGGGTGGGTGGGTGAGAGAGAGGGTGGGTGGGTGAGTGAGTGAGTGGGTGGGTGAGTGGGTGGGTGAGTGGGTGGGTGGGTGAGAGAGTGGGTGGGTGAGTGAGAGGGTGAGTGGGTGAGTGAGTGAGTGGGTGGGTGAGTGGGTGGGTGAGTGGGTGGGTGGGTGAGAGAGTGAGTGAGTGGGTGAGTGAGTGGGTGGGTGGGTGGGTGAGTGGGTGGGTGAGTGAGTGGGTGAGTGAGTGGGTGGGTGGTTGAGTGAGTGAGTGGGTGAGTGAGTGAGTGGGTGGGTGGGTGGGTGAGTGAGTGAGTGGGTGAGTGGGTGGGTGAGTGAGTGAGTGAGTGGGTGAGTGGGTGGGTGAGTGGGTGGGTGAGTGAGTGGGTGAGTGAGTGGGTGAGTGAGTGGGTGAGTGAGTGGGTGAGTGGGTGGGTGAGTGAGTGAGTGGGTGGGTGGGTGAGTGAGTGGGTGGGTGAGTGAGTGAGTGGGTGAGTGGGTGGGTGAGTGGGTGGGTGGGTTAGTGAGTGAGTGAGTGGGTGAGTGAGTGGGTGGGTGGGTGAGTGAGTGAGTGGGTGAGTGAGTGAGTGGGTGAGTGGGTTAGTGAGTGAGTGAGTGGGTGAGTGAGTGGTGAGTGAGTGAGTGAGTGGGTGAGTGGGTGAGTGAGTGAGTGAGTGGGTGAGTGGGTGAGTGAGTGAGTGAGTGGGTGAGTGGGTGGGTGGGTGGGTGAGTGAGTGGGTGGGTGGGTGGGTGAGTGAGTGGGTGAGTGAGTGGGTGAGTGAGTGGGTGAGTGAGTGGGTGAGTGAGTGGGTGAGTGGGTGGGTGAGTGAGTGAGTGAGTGGGTGAGTGGGTGGGTGGGTGGGTGAGTGAGTGGGTGGGTGGGTGGGTGAGTGAGTGAGTGGGTGAGTGGGTGGGTGAGTGAGTGAGTGAGTGGGTGAGTGGGTGGGTGAGTGGGTGGGTGAGTGAGTGGGTGAGTGAGTGGGTGAGTGAGTGGGTGAGTGAGTGGGTGAGTGGGTGGGTGAGTGAGTGAGTGGGTGGGTGGGTGAGTGAGTGGGTGGGTGAGTGAGTGAGTGGGTGAGTGGGTGGGTGAGTGGGTGGGTGGGGTTAGTGAGTGAGTGAGTGGGTGAGTGAGTGGGTGGGTGGGTGAGTGAGTGAGTGGGTGAGTGAGTGAGTGGGTGAGTGGGTTAGTGAGTGAGTGAGTGGGTGAGTGAGTGGGTGAGTGAGTGAGTGAGTGGGTGAGTGGGTGAGTGAGTGAGTGGGTGAGTGGGTGAGTGAGTGAGTGAGTGGGTGAGTGGGTGGGTGGGTGGGTGAGTGAGTGGGTGGGTGGGTGGGTGAGTGAGTGGGTGAGTGAGTGGGTGAGTGAGTGGGTGAGTGAGTGGGTGAGTGGGTGGGTGAGTGAGTGAGTGAGTGGGTGAGTGGGTGGGTGGGTGGGTGAGTGAGTGGGTGGGTGGGTGAGTGAGTGGGTGAGTGGGTGGGTGGGTGAGTGGGTGAGTGGTTGGGTGAGTGAGTGGGTGAGTGAGTGGGTGAGTGAGTGGGTGAGTGAGTGGGTGAGTGGGTGGGTGAGTGAGTGAGTGAGTGGGTGAGTGGGTGGGTGAGTGGGTGGGTGAGTGAGTGGGTGAGTGAGTGGGTGAGTGAGTGGGTGAGTGAGTGGGTGGGTGAGTGAGTGAGTCAGTGGGTGAGTGAGTGGGTGGGTGAGTGAGTGAGTGGGTGAGTGAGTGGGTGAGTGAGTGGGTGGGTGGGTGGGTGAGTGGGTGGGTGAGTGAGTGGGTGAGTGAGTGGGTGGGTGGTTGAGTGAGTGAGTGGGTGAGTGAGTGAGTGGGTGGGTGGGTGGGTGGGTGAGTGAGTGGGTGAGTGGGTGGGTGAGTGAGTGAGTGAGTGGGTGAGTGGGTGGGTGAGTGGGTGGGTGAGTGAGTGGGTGAGTGAGTGGGTGAGTGAGTGGGTGAGTGAGTGGGTGAGTGGGTGGGTGAGTGAGTGAGTGGGTGGGTGGGTGAGTGAGTGGGTGGGTGAGTGAGTGAGTGGGTGAGTGGGTGGGTGAGTGGGTGGGTGGGTTAGTGAGTGAGTGAGTGGGTGAGTGAGTGGGTGGGTGGGTGAGTGAGTGAGTGGGTGAGTGAGTGAGTGGGTGAGTGGGTTAGTGAGTGAGTGAGTGGGTGAGTGAGTGGGTGAGTGAGTGAGTGAGTGGGTGAGTGGGTGAGTGAGTGAGTGAGTGGGTGAGTGGGTGAGTGAGTGAGTGGGTGAGTGGGTGGGTGGGTGGGTGAGTGAGTGGGTGGGTGGGTGGGTGGGTGAGTGAGTGGGTGAGTGAGTGGGTGAGTGAGTGGGTGAGTGAGTGGGTGAGTGGGTGGGTGAGTGAGTGAGTGAGTGGGTGAGTGGGTGGGTGGGTGGGTGAGTGAGTGGGTGGGTGGGTGGGTGAGTGAGTGGGTGAGTGGGTGGGTGGGTGAGTGGGTGAGTGGTTGGGTGAGTGAGTGGGTGAGTGAGTGGGTGAGTGAGTGGGTGAGTGGGTGGGTGAGTGAGTGAGTGAGTGGGTGAGTGGGTGGGTGAGTGGGTGGGTGAGTGAGTGGGTGAGTGAGTGGGTGAGTGAGTGGGTGAGTGAGTGGGTGAGTGGGTGGGTGAGTGAGTGAGTGGGTGGGTGGGTGAGTGAGTGGGTGGGTGAGTGAGTGAGTGGGTGAGTGGGTGGGTGAGTGGGTGGGTGGGTGAGTGAGTGGGTGGGTGGGTGAGTGAGTGGGTGGGTGAGTGAGTGAGTGGGTGGGTGGGTGAGTGGGTGGGTGAGTGAGTGGGTGGGTGAGTGAGTGAGTGGGTGGGTGGGTGGGAGTGGGTTGAGTGGGTGGGGTGGGTGGGTGAGTGGGTGAGTGAGTGGGTTAGTGGGTGGGTGAGTGAGTGAGTGGGTGGGTGGGTGAGTGAGTGGGTGAGTGAGTGGGTGGGTGAGTGAGTGAGTGAGTGGGTGAGTGAGTGGGTGAGTGAGTGGGTGAGTGAGTGAGTGGGTGGGTGGGTGAGTAGGTGAGTGGGTGGGTGGGTGGGTGAGTGTGTGGGTGGGTGGGTGAGTGGGTGGGTGGGTGAGTGGGTTAGTGGGTGGGTGAGTGAGTGAGTGGGTGAGTGGGTGGGTGGGTGAGTGGGTGGGTGAGTGGGTGGGTGGGTGAGTGAGTGGGTGAGTGGGTGAGTGGGTTAGTGGGTGGGTGGGTGAGTGAGTGAGTGAGTGGGTGAGTGGGTGGGTGGGTGGGTGAGAGAGTGGGTGAGTGAGTGGGTGAGTGATTGGGTGAGTGGGTGAGTGATTGGGTGAGTGAGTGAGTGGGTGTGTGAGTGGGTGAGGGGGTGAGTGAGTGGGTGAGTGGGTGAGTGGGTGAGTGAGTGGGTGAGTGGGTGGGTGGGTGGGTGAGTGAGTGGGTGGGTGGGTGAGTGAGTGGGTGAGTGGGTGAGAGAGTGAGTGGGTGGGTGAGTGAGTGGGTGGGTGGGGGAGTGAGTGAGTGGGTGGATGAGTGGGTGAGTGAGTGAGTGGGTGGGTGGGTGGGTGAGTGAGTGGGTGGGTGGGTGAGTGGGTGAGTGAGTGGGTGGGTGAGTGGGTGAGTGAGTGAGTGGGTGAGTGAGTGGGGAGTGAGTGGGTGAGTGAGTGGGTGAGTGAGTGAGTGGGTGGGTGGGTGGGTGAGTAGGTGAGTGGGTGGGTGGGTGGGTGAGTGGGTGGGTGGGTGGGTGAGTGGGTGGGTGGGTGAGTGGGTTAGTGGGTGGGTGAGTGAGTGAGTGGGTGGGTGGGTGAGTGGGTGGGTGGTTGAGTGAGTGAGTGGGTGAGTGAGTGAGTGAGTGGGTGGGTGGGTGGGTGAGTGGGTGGGTGAGTGAGTGGGTGGGTGGGTGGGTGGTTGAGTGAGTGAGTGGGTGAGTGAGTGAGTGGGTGGGTGAGTGGGTGAGTGAGTGAGTGGGTGAGTGAGTGAGTGAGTGGGTGGGTGAGTGAGTGGGTGGGTGGGTGGGTGGTTGAGTGAGTGAGTGGGTGAGTGAGTGAGTGAGTGGGTGAGTGGGTGGGTGAGTGAGTGAGTGGGTGGGTGAGTGGGTGAGTGGGTGAGTGAGTGGGTGGGTGGGTGAGTGGGTGGATGAGTGAGTGGGTGAGTGGGTGGGTGGGTGAGTGAGTGGGTGAGTGGGTGGGTGGGTGAGTGGGTGGGTGAGTGGGTGGGTGGGGTGGGTGAGTGAGTGGGTGAGTGGGTGAGTGGGTTAGTGGGTGGGTGGGTGAGTGAGTGAGTGGGTGAGTGGGTGAGTGGAGTGAGTGGGTGAGTGGGTGGGTGGGTGGGTGAGAGAGTGGGTGAGTGAGTGGGTGGTGGGTGAGTGGAGTGGGTGAGGGGGTGAGTGAGTGGGTGAGTGGGTGAGTGAGTGGGGTGAGTGAGTGGGTGGATGGGTGAGTGAGTGGGTGGGTGGGTGAGTGAGTGGGTGAGTGGGTGAGAGAGTGAGTGGGTGGGTGAGTGAGTGGGTGGGTGAGTGAGTGGGTGGGTGAGTGAATGAGTGGGTGAGTGAATGAGTGGGTGAGAGAGTGAGTGGGTGGGTGGGTGAGTGAGTGAGTGACTGAGTGAGTGATTGACTGAGTGAGTGAGTAACTGAGTGCCTGAATGAGTGACTGTGTGACTGACTGAGTGACTGAGTGACTGAGTGAGTGACTAAGTGAGTGACTGAGTGACTGAGTGAGTGACTGAGTGACTGACTGAGTGATTGACTGTGTGAGTGACTGAGTGACTGAGTGACTGACTAAGTGACTGACTGAGTGACTGTGTGGGTGACTGAGTGACTGAGTGACTGACTAAGTGACTGTGTGGGTGAGTGAGTGACTGTGTGAGTGACTGAGTGACTGAGTGGGTGACTTTGTGGGTGACTGAGTGGGTGAGTGACTGAGTGACTGACTGAGTGACTGTGTGGGTGACTGTGTGGGTGACTGTGTGGGTGACTGAGTGACTGAGTGGGTGACTGAGTGGGTGACTGTGTGGGTGACTGTGTGGGTGACTGTGTGGGTGACTGAGTGACTGAGTGAGTGACTGAGTGACTGAGTGACTGAGTGAGTGACTGAGTGACTGACTGAGTGACTGTGTGGGTGACTGATGACTGAGGGAGAGTGACTGAGTGACTGAGTGGGTGACTGAGTGACTGTGTGGGTGACTGAGTGGGTGACTGAGTGGGTGACTGGGTGACTGAGTGGGTGACTGTGTGGGTGACTGTGTGGGTGACTGAGTGACTGAGTGAGTGACTGAGTGACTGAGTGAGTGACTGTGTGGGTGACTGAGTGGGTGACTGAGTGGGTGACTAAGTGAGTGAGTGGGTGACTGAGTGACTGAGTGGGTGACTGAGTGGGTGACTGAGTTGGTGACTGTGTGGGTGACTAAGTGAGTGAGTGGGTGACTGAGTGACTGTGTGGGTGACTGTGTGGGTGACTGACTGAGTAACTGAGTGAGTGAGTGAGTGACTGACTGAGTGACTGAGTGGGTGACTGTGTGGGTGACTGTGTGGGTGACTGAGTGGGTGACTGTGTGGGTGACTGAGTGGGTGACTGAGTGGGTGACTGTGTGACTGTGTGGGTGACTGAGTGGGTGACTGTGTGGGTGACTGTGTGGGTGACTAAGTGGGTGACTGTGTGGGTGACTGTGTGGGTGACTGAGTGACTGAGTGGGTGACTGTGTGGGTGACTGAGTGGGTGACTGAGTGAGTGACTGAGTAGTCCACCAGAGTTGACAATCTCAGCTCCACCCTTGCTCCAGGCCACCACGAGGTCTGATTCCCCCGTCACGTGACACTGCAGATTCGCCGTCGATCCCAGCACTAAGTGAGTGAGTGGGTGAGTGAGTGAGTGAATGAGTGACTGAGTGGGTGAGTAACTGAGTGAGTGACTGAGTGACTGAGTGGGTGATTGACTGAGTGAGTGACTGAGTGACTGAGTGGGTGACTGAGTGGGTGACTGAGTAAGTGAGTGAGTGACTTACTGAGTGAGTGACTGAGTGAGTGAGTGAGTGACTGAGTGAGTGAGTGACTGAGTAAGTGAGTGAGTGACTCACTGAGTGAGTGACTGAGTGAGTGAGTGAGTGACTCACTGAGTGAGTGACTGAGTGAGTGAGTGAGTGACTCACTGAGTGAGTGACTGAGTGACTGAGTGGGTGGGTGACTGAGTGACTGACTGACTGAGTAACTGAGTGAGTGAGTGAGTGACTGACTGAGTGACTCTGTGGGTGACTGAGTGGGTGACTGAGTAGTCCACCAGAGTTGACAATCTCAGCTCCACCCTTGCTCCAGGCCACCACGAGGTCTGACTCCCCCGTCACGTGACACTGCAGATTCGCCGTCGATCCCAGCACTAAGTGACTGAGTGAGTGACTGAGTGAGTGACTGAGTGAGTGAGTGACTAAGTGGGTGACTGAGTGAGTGACTGTGTGGGTGACTGAGTGAGTGACTGAGTGGGTGACTGAGTGAGTGACTGAGTGGGTGACTGTGTGGGTGAGTGGGTGACTGAGTGAGTGACTGAGTGACTGAGTGATTGACTGAGTGGGTGACTGAGTGAGTGAGTGGGTGAGTGGGTGAGTGACTGAGTGACTGAGTGACTGAGTGAGTGGGTGAGTGGGTGAGTGACTGAGTGACTGAGTGAGTGACTAAGTGAGTGAGTGAGTGAATGTGTGGGTGACTGACTGAATAACTGAGTGAGTGACTGAGTGACTGAGTGGTTGAGTGACTGAGTGAGTGACTGACTGAGTGACTGACTGACTGAGTGAATGACTGAGTGAGTGACTGTGTGGGTGACTGAGTGGGTGACTAAGTGGGTGACTGAGTGGGTGACTGAGTAGTCCACCAGAGTTCACGATCTCAGCTCCACCCTTGCTCCAGGCCACCACGAGGTCTGATTCCCCCGTCACGTGACACTGCAGATTCGCCGTCGATCCCAGCACTAAGTGACTGAGTGAGTGACTAAGTGGGTGAGTGGGTGAGTGAATGAGTGACTGAGTGACTAAGTGGGTGAGTGAGTGAGTGAGTGACTGAGTGACTGAGTGAGTGACTGAGTGACTGAGTGAGTGACTGAGTGAGTGAGTGAGTGACTGAGTGACTGAGTGAGTGACTGACGGAGTGAATGAGTGACTGAGTGAGCGACTGTGTGAGTGACTGACTGGGTGACTGAGTGGGTGACTGTGTGGGTGACTGAGTGGGTGACTGTGTGGGTGACTGAGTGAGTGACTGTGTGAGTGAGTGGGTGAGTGACTGAGTGAGTGTCTGAGTGAGTGAGTGGGTGACTGAGTGAGTGACTGAGTGACTGAGTGATTGACTGAGTGGGTGACTGAGTGAGTGAGTGGGTGAGTGGGTGAGTGACTGAGTGACTGAGTGACTGAGTGAGTGGGTGAGTGGGTGAGTGACTGAGTGACTGAGTGAGTGACTAAGTGAGTGAGTGAGTGAATGTGTGGGTGACTGACTGAATAACTGAGTGAGTGACTGAGTGACTGAGTGGTTGAGTGACTGAGTGAGTGACTGACTGAGTGACTGACTGACTGAGTGAATGACTGAGTGAGTGACTGTGTGGGTGACTGAGTGGGTGACTAAGTGGGTGACTGAGTGGGTGACTGAGTAGTCCACCAGAGTTGACAATCTCAGCTCCACCCTTGCTCCAGGCCACCACGAGGTCTGATTCCCCCGTCACGTGACACTGCAGATTCGCCGTCGATCCCAGCACTAAGTGACTGTGTGAGTGAGTGAGTGACTAAGTGGGTGACTGAGTGAGTGACTGTGTGGGTGACTGAGTGAGTGACTGAGTGGGTGACTGAGTGAGTGACTGAGTGGGTGACTGTGTGGGTGACTGAGTGACTGTGTGGGTGACTGTGTGGGTGACTGAGTGAGTGACTGAGTGAGTGACTGAGTGACTGAGTGGGTGACTGTGTGAGTGACTGTGTGGGTGACTGAGTGGGTGACTGAGTGAGTGACTGAGTGAGTGACTGAGTGACTGAGTGGGTGACTGTGTGGGTGACTGTGTGGGTGACTGTGTGGGTGACTGAGTGGGTGACTGAGTAGTCCACCAGAGTTGACGATCTCAGCTCCACCCTTGCTCCAGGCCACCACGAGGTCTGACTCCCCCGTCACGTGACACTGCAGATTCGCCGTCGATCCCAGCACTAAGTGACTGACTGAGTGACTAAGTGACTGACTGAGTGAGTGAGTGACTGAGTGACTGAGTGAGTGACTGACTGAGTGACTAAGTGAGTGACTGAGTGAGTGAGTGACTGAGTGAGTGAGTGACTGAGTGACTGTGTGGGTGACTGTGTGAGTGACTGTGTGGGTGACTGAGTGAGTGACTGAGTGGGTGACTGAGTGAGTGACTGAGTGGGTGACTGTGTGGGTGACTGAGTGACTGTGTGGGTGACTGTGTGGGTGACTGAGTGAGTGACTGGGTGACTGACTGAGTGACTGAGTGGGTGACTGTGTGGGTGACTGTGTGGGTGACTGAGTGGGTGACTGAGTGACTGAGTGACTGAGTGAGTGACTGACTGAGTGACTGAGTGACTGTGTGGGTGACTGTGTGGGTGACTGAGTGGGTGACTGTGTGGGTGACTGTGTGGGTGACTGTGTGGGTGACTGAGTGGGTGACTGAGTGAGTGACTGAGTGCCTGACTGAGTGACTGAGTGAGTGAGTGGGTGAGTGACTGAGTGAGTGTCTGAGTGAGTGAGTGGGTGACTGTGTGGGTGACTGTGTGGGTGACTGGGTGACTGACTGAGTGACTGAGTGGGTGACTGTGTGGGTGACTGTGTGGGTGACTGAGTGGGTGACTGAGTGACTGAGTGACTGAGTGAGTGACTGACTGAGTGACTGAGTGACTGTGTGGGTGACTGTGTGGGTGACTGTGTGAGTGACTGTGTGGGTGACTGTGTGAGTGACTAAGTGGGTGACTGTGTGGGTGACTGTGTGGGTGACTGTGTGGGTGACTGAGTGACTGAGTGGGTGACTGTGTGGGTGACTGTGTGGGTGACTGAGTAGTCCACCAGAGTTGACAATCTCAGCTCCACCCTTGCTCCAGGCCACCACGAGGTCTGACTCCCCCGTCACGTGACACTGCAGATTCGCCGTCGATCCCAGCACTAAGTGACTGTGTGGGTGACTAAGTGACTGAGTGACTAAGTGACTGAATGACTGAGTGAGTGATTGAGTGACTGAGTGAGTGGGTGAGTGAGTGGGTGAGTGGGTGAGTGAGTGGGTGAGTGAGTGGGTGAGTGAGTGAGTGAGTGAATGAGTGAGTGACTGACTGACTGACTGAGTGACTGTGTGGGTGACTGAGTGGGTGACTGAGTGAGTGACTGAGTGACTGAGTGAGTGAGTGGGTGAGTGATTGAGTGAGTGACTGACTGAGTGAGTGACTGAGTGACTGACTGACTGAGTAACTGAGTGAGTGAGTGACTGAGTGGGTGACTGAGTGGGTGACTCTGTGGGTGACTGAGTGAGTGACTGAGTAGTCCACCAGAGTTGACAATCTCAGCTCCACCCTTGCTCCAGGCCACCACGAGGTCTGACTCCCCCGTCACGTGACACTGCAGATTCGCCGTCGATCCCAGCACTAAGTGACTGTGTGGGTGAGTGACTAAGTGGGTGACTGAGTGAGTGACTGTGTGGGTGACTGAGTGGGTGACTGTGTGGGTGACTGACTGAGTGACTGTGTGGGTGACTAAGTGAGTGAGTGGGTGACTGAGTGAGTGACTGAGTGGGTGACTGAGTGAGTGAATGAGTGAGTGACTGAGTGGGTGACTGAGTGACTGACTGACTGAGTAACTGAGTGAGTGAGTGAGTGACTGACTGGGTGACTGAGTGGGTGACTGTGTGGGTGACTGTGTGGGTGACTGAGTGAGTGACTGAGTGACTGTGTGGGTGACTGACTGGGTGACTGAGTGGGTGACTGTGTGGGTGACTGACTGAGTGACTGTGTGGGTGACTGTGTGAGTGACTGTGTGGGTGACTGTGTGGGTGACTGTGTGGGTGACTGAGTAGTCCACCAGAGTTGACAATCTCAGCTCCACCCTTGCTCCAGGCCACCACGAGGTCTGATTCCCCCGTCACGTGACACTGCAGATTCGCCGTCGATCCCAGCACTAAGTGACTGTGTGGGTGACTAAGTGAGTGACTGAGTGAGTGAGTGAGTGACTGTGTGGGTGACTGTGTGAGTGACTAAGTGACTGAGTGGGTGACTGAGTGGGTGACTGAGTGGGTGACTGAGTAGTCCACCAGAGTTGACGATCTCAGCTCCACCCTTGCTCCAGGCCACCACGAGGTCTGATTCCCCCGTCACGTGACACTGCAGATTCGCCGTCGATCCCAGCACGAATTCTTGGAGTGGTGGCGCTGAGAGGAACTCGAGCGTCTCTGGTGGAGAGGCAGAGAGCGGTGGGTCTTGTGGTTAGCGCAGTGAGCGGTGGGTCTTGTGGTTAGCGCAGTGAGCGTCTCTGGTGGAGAGGCAGAGAGCGGTGGGTCTTGTGGTTAGCGCAGTGAGCGGTGGGTCTTGTGGTTAGCGCAGTGAGCGTCTCTGGTGGAGAGGCAGAGAGCGGTGGGTCTTGTGGTTAGCGCAGTGAGCGGTGGGTCTTGTGGTTAGCGCAGTGAGCGGTGGGTCTTGTGGTTAGCGCAGTGAGCGTCTCTGGTGGAGAGGCAGAGAGCGGTGGGTCTTGTGGTTAGCGCAGTGAGCGTCTCTGGTGGAGAGGCAGAGAGCGGTGGGTCTTGTGGTTAGCGCAGTGAGCGGTGGGTCTTGTGGTTAGCGCAGTGAGCGGTGGGTCTTGTGGTTAGCGCAGTGAGCGTCTCTGGTGGAGAGGCAGAGAGCGGTGGGTCTTGTGGTTAGCGCGGTGAGCGGTGGGTCTTGTGGTTAGCGCAGTGAGCGGTGGGTCTTGTGGTTAGCGCAGTGAGCGGTGGGTGTTGTGGTTAGCGCAGTGAGCGGTGGGTGTTGTGGTTAGCGCAGTGAGCGTCTCTGGTGGAGAGGCAGAGAGCGGTGGGTCTTGTGGTTAGCGCAGTGAGCGGTGGGTCTTGTGGTTAGCGCAGTGAGCGTCTCTGGTGGAGAGGCAGAGAGCGGTGGGTCTTGTGGTTAGCGCAGTGAGCGGTGGGTCTTGTGGTTAGCGCAGTGAGCGGTGGGTCTTGTGGTTAGCGCAGTGAGCGGTGGGTCTTGTGGTTAGCGCAGTGAGCGTCTCTGGTGGAGAGGCAGAGAGCGGTGGGTCTTGTGGTTAGCGCAGTGAGCGGTGGGTCTTGTGGTTAGCGCGGTGAGCGGTGGGTCTTGTGGTTAGCGCAGTGAGCGGTGGGTCTTGTGGTTAGCGCAGTGAGCGTCTCTGGTGGAGAGGCAGAGAGCGGTGGGTCTTGTGGTTAGCGCAGTGAGCGTCTCTGGTGGAGAGGCAGAGAGCGGTGGGTCTTGTGGTTAGCGCGGTGAGCGGTGGGTCTTGTGGTTAGCGCAGTGAGCGGTGGGTCTTGTGGTTAGCGCAGTGAGCGGTGGGTGTTGTGGTTAGCGCGGTGAGCGGTGGGTGTTGTGGTTAGCGCAGTGAGCGGTGGGTGTTGTGGTTAGCGCAGTGAGCGGTGGGTGTTGTGGTTGGCGCAGTGAGCGTCTCTGGTGGAGAGGCAGAGAGCGGTGGGTCTTGTGGTTAGCGCAGTGAGCGGTGGGTCTTGTGGTTAGCGCAGTGAGCGTCTCTGGTGGAGAGGCAGAGAGCGGTGGGTCTTGTGGTTAGCGCAGTGAGCGGTGGGTGTTGTGGTTAGCGCAGTGAGCGATGGGTCTTGTGGTTAGCGCAGTGAGCGGTGGGTGTTGTGGTTAGCGCAGTGAGCGGTGGGTGTTGTGGTTAGCGCAGTGAGCGGTGGGTGTTGTGGTTAGCGCAGTGAGCGTCTCTGGTGGAGAGGCAGAGAGCGGTGGGTCTTGTGGTTAGCGCAGTGAGCGGTGGGTCTTGTGGTTAGCGCAGTGAGCGTCTCTGGTGGAGAGGCAGAGAGCGGTGGGTCTTGTGGTTAGCGCAGTGAGCGGTGGGTCTTGTGGTTAGCGCAGTGAGCGGTGGGTCTTGTGGTTAGCGCGGTGAGCGGTGGGTCTTGTGGTTAGCGCAGTGAGCGGTGGGTGTTGTGGTTAGCGCAGTGAGCGGTGGGTGTTGTGGTTAGCGCGGTGAGTGGTGGGTGTTGTGGTTAGCGCGGTGAGTGGTGGGTGTTGTGGTTAGCGCGGTGAGCGGTGGGTCTTGTGGTTAGCGCAGTGAGTGGTGTGGTAGGGACAGTGAGCGGTGGGTCTTGTGGTTAGCGCAGTGAGCGGTGGGTCTTGTGGTTAGCGCAGTGAGCGGTGGGTCTTGTGGTTAGCGCAGTGAGCGGTGGGTCTTGTGGTTAGCGCAGTGAGTGGTGTGATTAGAGCAGTGAGCGGTGGGTGTTGTGGTTAGCGCAGTGAGCGGTGGGTCTTGTGGTTAGCACAGTGAGCGGTGGGTCTTGTGGTTAGCGCAGTGAGCGGTGGGTCTTGTGGTTAGCGCAGTGAGCGGTGGGTCTTGTGGTTAGGGCGGTGAGCGGTGGGTCTTGTGGTTAGCGCGGTGAGCGGTGGGTGTTGTGGTTAGCGCAGTGAGCGGTGGGTGTTGTGGTTAGCGCAGTGAGCGGTGGGTCTTGTGGTTAGCACAGTGAGCGGTGGGTGTTGTGGTTAGCGCAGTGAGCGGTGGGTGTTGTGGTTAGGGCAGTGAGCGGTGGGTGTTGTGGTTAGCGCAGTGAGCGGTGGGTCTTGTGGTTAGCGCAGTGAGCGGTGGGTGTTGTGGTTAGCGCAGTGAGCGGTGGGTGTTGTGGTTAGCGCGGTGAGTGGTGTGGTTCGAGCAGTGAGCGGTGGGTGTTGTGGTTAGCGCGGTGAGCGGTGGGTGTTGTGGTTAGCGCAGTGAGCGGTGGGTCTTGTGGTTAGCGCAGTGAGCGGTGGGTGTTGTGGTTAGCGCAGTGAGCGGTGGGTGTTGTGGTTAGCGCGGTGAGTGGTGGGTGTTGTGGTTAGCGCGGTGAGTGGTGGGTGTTGTGGTTAGCGCAGTGAGTGGTGGGTGTTGTGGTTGACACACAGTGAGTGGTGGGTGTTTTGGTTAGCGCAGTGAGCGGTGGGTGTTGTGGTTAGCGCAGTGAGTGGTGGGTCTTGTGGTTAGCGCAGTGAGTGGTGGGTCTTGTGGTTAGCGCAGTGAGCGGTGGGTCTTGTGGTTAGCGTAGTGAGTGGTGGGTGTTGTGGTTAGCACGGTGAGCGGTGGGTGTTGTGGTTGACACAGTGAGTGGTGGGTGTTGTGGTTAGCGCAGTGAGCGGTGGGTGTTGTGGTTAGCGCAGTGAGCGGTGGGTGTTGTGGTTAGCGCAGTGAGCGGTGGGTGTTGTGGTTAGCATGGTGAGCGGTGGGTGTTGTGGTTAGCGCAGTGAGCGGTGGGTGTTTTGGTTAGCGCAGTGAGTGGTGGGTGTTGTGGTTAGCGCAGTGAGCGGTGGGTCTTGTGGTTAGCGCGGTGAGCGGTGGGTCTTGTGGTTAGCGCAGTGAGTGGTGTGGTAGGGACAGTGAGCGGTGGGTGTTGTGGTTAGTGCAGTGAGCGGTGGGTGTTGTGGTTAGCGCAGTGAGCGGTGGGTCTTGTGGTTAGCGCAGTGAGCGGTGGGTCTTGTGGTTAGCGCAGTGAGCGGTGGGTGTTGTGGTTAGCGCAGTGAGCGGTGGGTGTTGTGGTTAGCTCAGTGAGTGGTGTGGTTGGGACAGTGAGTGGTGGGTGTTGTGGTTAGCGCAGTGAGCGGTGGGTGTTGTGGTTAGCGCAGTGAGTGGTGTGGTAGGGACAGTGAGTGGTGGGTGTTGTGGTTAGGGCAGTGATCGGTGGGTGTTGTGGTTAGCGCAGTGAGTGGTGGGTGTTGTGGTTAGCGCAGTGAGCGGTGGGTGTTGTGGTTAGCGCAGTGAGTGGTGTCACACAGTGACACACACACACACTGACACACACACACTGACACACACAGTAACACACACAGTAACACACACACAGTAACACACACAGTAACACACACACAGTAACACACACAGTAACACACACAGTAACACACACACAGTAACACACACACACAGTAACACACACAGTAACACACACACAGTAACACACACAGTAACACACACACAGTAACACACACACAGTAACACACACAGTAACACACACACAGTAACACACACAGTGACACACACAGACACACACACACAGTGACACACACACAGTGACACACACACACAATAACACACACACAGTGACACACACACAGTGACACACACACACAGTAACACACACACAATAACACACACACACAGACACACACACACAATAACACACCCAATAACACACACACACAGTGACACACACACACACAGTGACACACACAGTGACACACAGTGACACACACACAGTAACACACACACAGACACACACACAATAACACACACAATAACACACACACAGTAACACACACACAATGACACACAGACACACACACACAGTGACACACACAGTGACACACACACAAGAACACACACACAGTAACACACACACAGACACACACACACAGTGACACACACAATAACACACACACAATAACACACAGTGACACACACACACAGCCACACACACACACAATAACACACACACAATAACACACAGACACAATAACACACAGTGACACAGTAACACACACACAGTAACACACACACACAGTAACACACACACAATAACACACACAGACACACAATAACACACACACACAATAACACACACACATAGACACACACACAGACACACAAACACACAGTGACACACAGACACACACAATAACACACACACAGTAACACACACACACAAAGTGACACACACACACACACAGTAACACACACACAATAACACACACACACAATAACACACACACAGTGACACACACACACACAGTAACACACACACAATAACACACACACACAATAACACACACACAGTGACACACACACACACAGTAACACACACACAATAACACACACAATAACACACACAATAACACACACACACAATAACACACAATAACACACACACAATAACACACACACACACAGACACACACAGACACACAGACTCACACACACAGACTCACACACACAGACTCACACACACAGACACACACAGACACACACAGTGACACAGTGACACACACACACAATAACACACAGCCACACAAACTCACAGCTGACGCTCATCATGAGCTGCGCCTCAGCCACTTCTCCCGTACACACACACAGTGACACACACAGTGACACACACAGTGACACACACACAGTGACACACAGTGACACACACACACACAGTGACACACACACAGTGACACACACAGTGACACACACACAGTGACACACACAGTGACACACACACACACAGTGACACACACAGTGACACACACACACAGTGACACACACAGTGACACACACAGTGACACACACACACAGTGACACACACACAGTGACACACACAGTGACACACACAGTGACACACACACAGTGACACACACACACAGTGACACACACACACAGTGACACACACAGTGACACACACACAGTGACACACACACACAGTGACACACACAGTGACACACACAGTGACACACACACAGTGACACACACACACAGTGACACACACACACAGTGACACACACAGTGACACACACAGTGACACACACACAGTGACACACACACACAGTGACACACACACACAGTGACACACACACACAGTGACACACACACACAGTGACACACACAGTGACACACACAGTGACACACACACACAGTGACACACACAGTGACACACACAGTGACACACACAGTGACACACACACAGTGACACACACACACAGTGACACACACACACAGTGACACACACAGTGACACACACACAGTGACACACACACACAGTGACACACACAGTGACACACACAGTGACACACACACAGTGACACACACACACAGTGACACACACACACAGTGACACACACAGTGACACACACAGTGACACACACACAGTGACACACACACACAGTGACACACACACACAGTGACACACACACACAGTGACACACACAGTGACACACACAGTGACACACACACACAGTGACACACAAAGTGACACACACACAGTGACACACACAGTGACACACACAGTGACACACACAGTGACACACACAGTGACACACACACACAGTGACACACACACACAGTGACACACACAGTGACACACACAGTGACACACACACAGTGACACACACACACAGTGACACACACACACAGTGACACACACACACAGTGACACACACAGTGACACACACAGTGACACACACACACAGTGACACACAAAGTGACACACACACAGTGACACACACAGTGACACACACAGTGACACACACAGTGACACACACAGTGACACACACAGTGACACACACAGTGACACACACAGTGACACACACAGTGACACAGTGACACACACAGTGACACACACACACAGTGACACACACACACACAGTGACACACACAGTGACACAGTGACACACACACAGTGACACACACACAGTGACACACACAGTGACACACACACAGTGACACACACACACACAGTGACACACACAGTGACACACACAGTGACACACACACAGTGACACACACACAGTGACACACACACAGTGACACACACACACAGTGACACACACACAGTGACACACACAGTGACACACACAGTGACACACACAGTGACACACACAGTGACACAGTGACACACACACACACACAGTGACACACACACAGTGATACACAGTGACACACACACAGACACACAGTGACACACACACACAGTGACACACACACAGTGATACACAGTGACACACACACAGACACACAGTGACACACACACACAGTGACACACACACAGTGATACACAGTGACACACACACAGACACACAGTGACACACACACACAGTGACACACACACAGTGATACACAGTGACACACACACAGACACACAGTGACACACACACACAGTGACACACACACAGTGATACACAGTGACACACACACAGACACACAGTGACACACACACACAGTGACACACACACAGTGATACACAGTGACACACACACAGACACACAGTGACACACACACACAGTGACACACACACAGTGATACACAGTGACACACACACAGACACACAGTGACACACACACACAGTGACACACACACAGTGATACACAGTGACACACACACAGACACACAGTGACACACACACACAGTGACACACACACAGTGATACACAGTGACACACACACAGACACACAGTGACACACACACACAGTGACACACACACAGTGATACACAGTGACACACACACAGACACACAGTGACACACACACACAGTGACACACACACAGTGATACACAGTGACACACACACAGACACACAGTGACACACACACACAGTGACACACACACAGTGATACACAGTGACACACACACAGACACACAGTGACACACACACACAGTGACACACACACAGTGATACACAGTGACACACACACAGACACACAGTGACACACACACACAGTGACACACACACAGTGATACACAGTGACACACACACAGACACACAGTGACACACACACACAGTGACACACACACAGTGATACACAGTGACACACACACAGACACACAGTGACACACACACACAGTGACACACACACAGTGATACACAGTGACACACACACAGACACACAGTGACACACACACACAGTGACACACACACAGTGATACACAGTGACACACACACAGACACACAGTGACACACACACACAGTGACACACACACAGTGATACACAGTGACACACACACAGACACACAGTGACACACACACACAGTGACACACACACAGTGATACACAGTGACACACACACAGACACACAGTGACACACACACACAGTGACACACACACAGTGATACACAGTGACACACACACAGACACACAGTGACACACACACACAGTGACACACACACAGTGATACACAGTGACACACACACAGACACACAGTGACACACACACACAGTGACACACACACAGTGATACACAGTGACACACACACAGACACACAGTGACACACACACACAGTGACACACACACAGTGATACACAGTGACACACACACAGACACACAGTGACACACACACACAGTGACACACACACAGTGATACACAGTGACACACACACAGACACACAGTGACACACACACACAGTGACACACACACAGTGATACACAGTGACACACACACAGACACACAGTGACACACACACACAGTGACACACACACAGTGATACACAGTGACACACACACAGACACACAGTGACACACACACACAGTGACACACACACAGTGATACACAGTGACACACACACAGACACACAGTGACACACACACACAGTGACACACACACAGTGATACACAGTGACACACACACAGACACACAGTGACACACACACACAGTGACACACACACAGTGATACACAGTGACACACACACAGACACACAGTGACACACACACACAGTGACACACACACAGTGATACACAGTGACACACACACAGACACACAGTGACACACACACACAGTGACACACACACAGTGATACACAGTGACACACACACAGACACACAGTGACACACACACACAGTGACACACACACAGTGATACACAGTGACACACACACACAGACACACACAGTGACACACACACACACAGACACACACAGTGACACACACACACAGTGACACACACACAGTGATACACAGTGACACACACACACAGACACACACAGTGACACACACACACACAGACACACACAGTGACACACACACACAGTGACACACACACAGTGATACACAGTGACACACACACACAGACACACACAGTGACACACACACAGTGACACACACACAGTGATACACAGTGACACACACAGTGACACACACACACAGTGACACACACACAGTGACACACACACAGTGACACACACACAGTGACACACACAGTGACACACACAGTGACACACACAGTGACACACAGTGACACACACACAGTGACACACACAGTGACACACACAGTGACACACACAGTGACACACAGTGACACACACACAGTGACACACACAGTGACACACACAGTGACACACACACAGTGACACACACAGTGACACACACAGTGACACACAGTGACACACACAGTGACACACACAGTGACACACACAGTGACACACACACAGTGACACACACAGTGACACACACACACAGTGACACACACACACAGTGACACACACACACAGTGACACACACAGTGACACACACAGTGACACACACACAGTGACACACACACACAGTGACACACACACAGTGACACACACAGTGACACACACAGTGACACACACAGTGACACACAGTGACACACACAGTGACACACACAGTGACACACACAGTGACACACAGTGACACACACAGTGACACACACAGTGACACACACACAGTGACACACACAGTGACACACACAGTGACACACACAGTGACACACACAGTGACACACACAGTGACACACACAGTGACACACACAGTGACACACACAGTGACACACACAGTGACACACACACACAGTGACACACACAGTGACACACACAGTGACACACACACAGTGACACACACAGTGACACACACACAGTGACACACAGTGACACACACACACAGTGACACACACAGTGACACACACACACAGTGACACACACAGTGACACACACAGTGACACACACACAGTGACACACAGTGACACACACAGTGACACACACAGTGACACACACACAGTGACACACACACACAGTGACACACACACACACAGTGACACACACAGTGACACACACACAGTGACACACACACAGTGACACACACACACAGACACACACAGTGACACACACACACAGTGACACACACACAGTGATACACAGTGACACACACACACAGACACACACAGTGACACACACACAGTGACACACACACAGTGATACACAGTGACACACACAGTGACACACACACACAGTGACACACACACACAGTGACACACACACAGTGACACACACACAGTGACACACACAGTGACACACACAGTGACACACAGTGACACACACACAGTGACACACACAGTGACACACACAGTGACACACAGTGACACACACACAGTGACACACACAGTGACACACACAGTGACACACACACAGTGACACACACAGTGACACACACAGTGACACACACAGTGACACACAGTGACACACACAGTGACACACACAGTGACACACACAGTGACACACACAGTGACACACACACAGTGACACACACAGTGACACACACACACAGTGACACACACACACAGTGACACACACACACAGTGACACACACAGTGACACACACACAGTGACACACACACACAGTGACACACACACAGTGACACACACAGTGACACACACAGTGACACACACAGTGACACACACAGTGACACACACAGTGACACACAGTGACACACACAGTGACACACACAGTGACACACACACAGTGACACACACAGTGACACACACAGTGACACACACAGTGACACACACAGTGACACACACAGTGACACACACAGTGACACACACAGTGACACACACAGTGACACACACAGTGACACACACACACAGTGACACACACAGTGACACACACAGTGACACACACACAGTGACACACACAGTGACACACACACAGTGACACACAGTGACACACACACACAGTGACACACACAGTGACACACACACACAGTGACACACACAGTGACACACACAGTGACACACACACAGTGACACACAGTGACACACACAGTGACACACACAGTGACACACACACAGTGACACACACACACAGTGACACACACACACACAGTGACACACACAGTGACACACACACAGTGACACACACACAGTGACACACACACAGTGACACACACAGTGACACACACAGTGACACACACAGTGACACACAGTGACACACACACAGTGACACACACAGTGACACACACAGTGACACACACAGTGACACACAGTGACACACACACAGTGACACACACAGTGACACACACAGTGACACACACACAGTGACACACACAGTGACACACACAGTGACACACACAGTGACACACAGTGACACACACAGTGACACACACAGTGACACACACAGTGACACACACACACAGTGACACACACACACAGTGACACACACACACAGTGACACACACACACAGTGACACACACAGTGACACACACACAGTGACACACACACACAGTGACACACACACAGTGACACACACAGTGACACACACAGTGACACACACAGTGACACACAGTGACACACACAGTGACACACACAGTGACACACACAGTGACACACACAGTGACACACAGTGACACACACAGTGACACACACAGTGACACACACACAGTGACACACACAGTGACACACACAGTGACACACAGTGACACACACAGTGACACACACAGTGACACACACAGTGACACACACAGTGACACACACAGTGACACACACAGTGACACACACAGTGACACACACACACAGTGACACACACAGTGACACACACAGTGACACACACACAGTGACACACACAGTGACACACACACAGTGACACACAGTGACACACACACACAGTGACACACACAGTGACACACACACACAGTGACACACACAGTGACACACACAGTGACACACACACAGTGACACACAGTGACACACACAGTGACACACACAGTGACACACACAGTGACACACACACACAGTGACACACACACAGTGACACACACAGTGACACACACAGTGACACACACACAGTGACACACACAGTGACACACACAGTGACACACACAGTGACACACACACACACAGTGACACACACACACAGTGACACACACACAGTGACACACACAGTGACACACACACAGTGACACACACACACAGTGACACACACACACAGTGACACACACACACACAGTGACACACACACACAGTGACACACACAGTGACACACACAGTGATACACAGTGACACAGACACAGTGACACACACACAGTGACACACACAGTGACACACACACACAGTGACACACAGTGACACACACAGTGACACACACAGTGACACACACAGTGACACACACACACAGTGACACACACACAGTGACACACACAGTGACACACACAGTGACACACACACAGTGACACACACAGTGACACACACAGTGACACACACAGTGACACACACACACAGTGACACACACACACACACACAGTGACACACACACAGTGACACACACACACAGTGACACACACAGTGACACACACACAGTGACACACACACACAGTGACACACACAGTGACACACACACAGTGACACACACACACAGTGACACACACAGTGACACACACACAGTGACACACACACACAGTGACACACACAGTGACACACACACAGTGACACACACACACAGTGACACACACAGTGACACACACACAGTGACACACAGTGACACACACAGTGACACACACAGTGACACACACACAGTGACACACACAGTGACACACACAGTGACACACACACAGTGACACACACAGTGACACACACACACACAGTGACACACACAGTGACACACACAGTGACACACACACACAGTGACACACACAGTGACACACACACAGTGACACACACAGTGACACACACACAGTGACACACACAGTGACACACACACAGTGACACACACAGTGACACACACAGTGACACACACACAGTGACACACACAGTGACACACACAGTGACACACACACAGTGACACACACAGTGACACACACAGTGACACACACAGTGACACACACAGTGACACACACACAGTGACACACACAGTGACACACACAGTGACACACACACACAGTGACACACACACAGTGACACACACAGTGACACACACAGTGACACACACACAGTGACACACACAGTGACACACACACAGTGACACACACAGTGACACACACACAGTGACACACAGTGACACACACAGTGACACACACAGTGACACACACAGTGACACACACACACAGTGACACACACACAGTGACACACACAGTGACACACACAGTGACACACACACAGTGACACACACAGTGACACACACAGTGACACACACAGTGACACACACACACAGTGACACACACACACACACACAGTGACACACACACAGTGACACACACACACAGTGACACACACAGTGACACACACACAGTGACACACACACACAGTGACACACACAGTGACACACACACAGTGACACACACACACAGTGACACACACAGTGACACACACACAGTGACACACACACACAGTGACACACACAGTGACACACACACAGTGACACACACACACAGTGACACACACAGTGACACACACACAGTGACACACAGTGACACACACAGTGACACACACAGTGACACACACACAGTGACACACACAGTGACACACACAGTGACACACACACAGTGACACACACAGTGACACACACACACACAGTGACACACACAGTGACACACACAGTGACACACACACACAGTGACACACACAGTGACACACACACAGTGACACACACAGTGACACACACACAGTGACACACACAGTGACACACACACAGTGACACACACAGTGACACACACAGTGACACACACACAGTGACACACACAGTGACACACACAGTGACACACACACAGTGACACACACAGTGACACACACAGTGACACACACAGTGACACACACAGTGACACACACACAGTGACACACACAGTGACACACACAGTGACACACACACACAGTGACACACACACAGTGACACACACAGTGACACACACAGTGACACACACACAGTGACACACACAGTGACACACACACAGTGACACACACAGTGACACACACAGTGACACACACACACAGTGACACACACAGTGACACACACACAGTGACACACACAGTGACACACACACAGTGACACACACAGTGACACACACACAGTGACACACACAGTGACACACACAGTGACACACACACAGTGACACACACAGTGACACACACAGTGACACACACACAGTGACACACACAGTGACACACACAGTGACACACACAGTGACACACACAGTGACACACACACAGTGACACACACAGTGACACACACAGTGACACACACACACAGTGACACACACACAGTGACACACACACAGTGACACACACACAGTGACACACACAGTGACACACACACAGTGACACACACAGTGACACACACACAGTGACACACACACACAGTGACACACACACAGTGACACACACAGTGACACACACAGTGACACACACAGTGACACACACACACAGTGACACACAGTGACACACAGTGACACACACAGTGACACACACAGTGACACACAGTGACACACACAGTGACACACACACACAGTGACACACACACAGAGACACACACACACACAGTGATACACACAGTGACACACACACACAGTGACACACACAGTGACACACACACACAGTGACACACACAGTGACACACACAGTGACACACACACAGTGACACACACACACACAGTGACACACACAGTGACACACACACACAGTGACACACACAGTGACACACACAGTGACACACACAGTGACACACACAGTGACACACACACACAGTGACACACACAGTGACACACACACAGTGACACACACAGTGACACACACACAGTGACACACACACACAATAACACACACACACACAGCCACACACAATAACACACAATTTCACACACACACACAATAACACACACACAATAACACACAATAACACACAATAACACACACACAATAACACACACACACAATAACACACACACACAATAACACACAATAACACACAATAACACACACACAGTAACACACACAGTAACACAAACAGCCACACACACACAATAACACACACACACAATAACACACACACACAATAACACACACACAATAACACACACACAATAACACCCACACACAGCCACACACACAATAACACACACACAATAACACACACAATAACACACACACACAATAACACACACAATAACACACATACACACAATAACACACACAGTAACCCACACAATAACACACACACAATAACACACACACAATAACACACACACACATAATAACACACACACAATAACACCCACACACACAGCCACACACAGTGACACACACACAATCACACACACAAACTCACGACTGACGCTCATCATGAGCTGTGCCTCAGCCACTTCTCCCGTGGACGCCGATCTCGCTATGCAGCGGTAGATCCCCGAGTCAGAGTGACGTGCCCCGTACAGCAGTAGCGACAGTCTGGCTGGGCTTGAGGAGCCCTGAAGCTGGATCCTGGGCGAGGCGTCCAGGCGCTGTCCCGATGGGCCGTTCCACGAGAGGGACACGTCCGGAGGACTGCCTCGGACTGTAGGGGGGTTAGTCAGGCAGGCAGTTAGTCAGGCAGTCAGTTAGTTAGTCAGTTAGTTAGTTAGTTACTCAGTCAGTCACTCAGTCACTCAGTTACTCAGTCAGTTAGTCAGTGAGTCCACGAAAGGGACACGTCCGGAGGACTGCCTCGGACTGTAGGGGGGTCAGGCAGGCAGGCAGGCAGTTAGTTAGTCAGTCACTCAGTCAGTCACTCAGTCACTCAGTCAGTCACTCAGTCACTCAGTTACTCAGTCAGTCACTCAGTCCACGAGAGGGACACGTCCGGAGGACTGGCTCGCACTGTAGGGGGGTCAGGCAGGCAGGCAGGCAGTTAGTTAGTCAGTCAGTCAGGCAGGCAGTCAGTCAGTTAGTTAGTTAGTTAGTCAGTCAGTGACTCACTCACTCACTCAGTTACTCACTCACTCAGTCAGTTACTCATTCAGTCAATCACTCACTCACTCACTCAGTCAATCAGTCAGTCAGTCAGTCACTCAGTCACTCAGTCACTCAGTCAGTCACTCAGTCAGTTACTCAGTCACTCAGTCACTCAGTCAGTTACTCAGTCAGTCAGTCACTCAGTCCACGAGAGGGACACGTCCGGAGGACTGGCTCGGACTGTAGGGGGGTCAGGCAGGCAGTCAGTTAGTTAGTCAGTCAGTTATTCAGTCAGTTAGTTACTCAGTCAGTCAGTCAGCTACTCATTCAGTCAGTCACTCACTCACTCACTCAGTCACTCAGTCAGTCAGTCACTCAGTAAATCAGTTACTCAGTCAGTCAGTCAGTTAGTCAGTCACTCAGTCAGTCAGTTACTCAGTCAGTTACTCATTCAGTCACTCACTCACTCACCCACCCACTCACTAACCCACCCACTCACGCACTCACTCACCCACTCACCCACCCACTCACTCACCCACCCATCCACCCACTCACTCACCCTCCCACCCACCCACCCACTCACTCACTCACCCACCCACTCACCCACTCACTCACCCACTCACTCACTCACCCACCCACCCACTCACCCACTCACTCACTCACTCACCCACCCACTCACTCACTCACCCACTCACCCACCCACTCACTCACCCACCCATCCACCCACTCACTCACCCTCCCACCCACCCACTCACTCACTCACCCACCCACTCACTCACTAACTCACCCACTCACCCACTCACTCACCCACTTACCCACTCACTCACCCACCCACTCACTCACCCACTCACCCACTCACCCACTCACTCACCCACTCACTCACTCACTCACCCACTCACTCACTCACTCACCCACTCACCCACTCACTCACTCACTCACCCACTCACCCACCCACCCACTTACTCACTCACCCACCCATTCACCCACTCACTCACCCACCCACTCACCCACTCACCCACTCACTCACTCACTAACCCACCCACCCACCCACTCACTCACCCACTCACCCACTCACCCACTCACCCACTTACTCACTCACCCACCCATTCACCCACTCACTCACTCACTCACCCACTCACCCACCCACTCAACCACCCACCCACCCACTCACTCACCCACTCACCCACTCACCCACTCACCCACTTACTCACTCACCCACCCATTCACCCACTCACTCACCCACCCACTTACCCACCCACTCACTCACTCACTAACCCACCCACCCACCCACTCACCCACTCACTCACCCACTCACCCACCCACTCACTCACCCACCCACTCACTCACTCACCCACCCACTCACTCACCCACTCACTCACTCACTCACCCACTCACCCACTCACTCACTCACTCACCCACTCACCCACTCACTAACCCACTCACCCACTCACTCACCCACTCACTCACTCACCCACTCACTCACCCACTCACTCACTCACCCACTCACTCACCCACTTACCCACCCACCCACTCACTCACCCACTCACTCACCCACTTACCCACTCACTCACCCACTCACCCACCCACTCACTCACTCACTCATCCACTCACCCACTCACCCACCCAATCACTCACTCACCCACTCACCCACTCATCCACCCACACACTCACCCACTCACCCACTCACTCACTCACTCACCCACTCACCCACTCACCCACCCACCCACTCACTCACCCACTCACCCACTCACTCACCCACTCACCCACTCACTCACCCACTCACTCACCCACCCACCCACCCACCCACCCACCCACTCACCCACCCACCCACTCACTCACCCACTCACTCACCCACCCACTCACCCACCCACTCAACCACCCACCCACCCACTCACTCACCCACTCACCCACTCACCCACTCACCCACTCACCCACTTACTCACTCACCCACCCATTCACCCACTCACTCACCCACCCACTTACCCACCCACCCACTCACTCACTCACTAACCCACCCACCCACCCACTCACCCACTCACTCACCCACTCACCCACTCACTCACTCACCCACTCACCCACCCACCCACTCACTCACTCACCCACTCACCCACTCACTCACCCACCCACTCACCCACCCATCCACTCACTCACCCACTCACCCACCCACCCACCCACTCACTCACCCACCCACTCACCCACTCACTCACTCACTCACCCACTCACCCACTCACCCACTCACTCACTCACTCACCCACTCACTCACTCACCCACTCACTCACCCACTCACTCACTCACCCACCCACCCACCCACTCACTCACCCACTCACTCACCCACTCACCCACTCACTCACTCACTCACCCACTCACCCACTCACTCACCCACCCACTCACCCACCCATCCACTCACTCACCCACTCACCCACCCACCCACTCACTCACCCACCCACTCACCCACTCACTCACTCACTCACCCACTCACTCACTCACCCACTCACCCACTCACCCACTCACTCACTCACCCACTCACTCACCCACTCACTCACTCACCCACTCACTCACCCACTCACTCACTCACTCACCCACTCACTCACTCACTCACCCACTCACTCACCCACTCACTCACTCACTCACCCACTCACCCACTCACTCACCCACTCACCCACTCACTCACTCACTAACCCACCCACCCACTCACTCACCCACTCACTCACCCACTCACCCACTCACTCACTCACTCACCCACTCACTCACCCACTCACCCACTCACCCACTCACTCACTCACTCACCCACTCACCCACTCACCCACCCACTCACTCACTCACTAACCCACTAACCCACCCACTCACTCACCCACTCACCCACTCACCCACTCACTCACTCACCCACTCACTCACTCACTCACCCACCCACTCACCCACTCACCCACCCACTCACCCACCCACCCACTCACTCACCCACTCACTCACTCACCCACCCACTCACCTCTACAAGGGATGATCACGGAGTGCCCCAAGCCAACTTCCTTGGTCGGGAAGGGAATATAAACCTGCATTACCCCCACTAGCAGTGACAACATCAATAGTATCAGTAATAGTATCAGTAGTAGTATCAGTAATAGTATCAACAACAATATTGAAAGTAATAGTATCAACAACAACAACAACAGTATCAGGAATAGTATCAGTAATAGTATCAGTAGTAGTATCAGTAATAGTAGCAACAACAATAGTTTTTTTGTGAAGGTATCGGTAATAGTATCAGTAATAGTATCAGCATTTTCGTTATTAGCATCATCAGCATCTGTAAGGGTTTTATCCATTCGCCCAAACACTCAATCACCCACCCACCCACTCACCCACTCACTCACTCACCAACTCACCCACACACTAACTGACCCACCCACTCAACCACCCACTCACCCACCCACCCACTGACTCACCCACTCACTCAATCACCCACCCACCCACCCACTCACCCACCCACCCCTACGCTCACTCATTCACCTACTCACTCACTCACTCACCCAACCACTCACTCACCCACTCACTCACTCACCCACTCACTCATTCACTCACCCACTCACTCACCCACTCACTCACCCACTCACCCACCCACCCACTCACTCACTCACTCACCCACTCTCTCACTCACCCACTAACTCATTTACTCACCCACCCACCTACTCACTCACTCACCCACTCACTCACTCACCCACTCACTCACCCACTCACTCACCCACTCACCCACTCACCCACTCACTCACTCACTCACCCACTCACTCACCCACTTACTCACCCACCAACTCACTCACCAACCCACCCACTCACTCACCCACTCACTCACCCACCCACTCACTCACCCACTCACTCACCCACTCACTCACTCAACCACTCACTCACCAACTCACCCACCCACTCACTCACTCACTCACTCACCCACCCCCTCACCCACTCACTCACTCACCCACTCACTCACCCACTCACTCACCCACTCACTCACCCACTCACCCACTCACTCACTCACTCACCCACTCACTCACCCACCCACCCACCCATTCACTCACTCACTCACTCACCCACCCACTCACTCACCCACTCACTCACTCACCTACTCACTCATTCACTCACCCACTCACTCACTCACTCACCCACCCACTCACTCACTCACTCACCCACTCACTCACTCACTCACCCACTCACTCACCCACTCACTCACCCACTCACTCACTCACTCACCCACCAACTCACCCACTCACCCACCCACCCACTCACTCACTCACCCACCCACTCACCCAACCACCCACTTACTCACTCACTCACCCACTAACTCACCCACTCAACCACTCACTCACTCACCCACTCACCCACTCACTCACTTACCCACCCAATCACCCACTCACTCACCCACCCACTCACCCACTCACCCACCCACTCACCCAATCACTCACCCACTCACCCACTCACCCACCAACTCACTCACTCACCCACTAACTCACCCACTCACCCACTCACTCACCCATTCACCCACTCACTCACTCACCCACTCATCCACTCACTCACCCACCCACCCAAGCACCCACTCACTCACCCACCCCCTCACCCACTCACCTACTCACTCACTCACTCACCCACTCACTCAGTCAGTCACCCACTCACTCACTCACTCACCCACTCACTCACTCACTCAGTCACCCACTCACCCACTCACTCACCCACTCACTCACTCACCCACCCACTCACCCACTCACCCACCCACTCACTCACTCACCCACCCACTCACCCACACACTCACTCACTCAACCACTCACCCACTCACTCACCCACTCACCCACTCACCCACTCACCCACCCACTCACCCACTCACCCACTCACTCACGGACTCACTCCCTCACTCACCAAATCACTCACCCACTCACTCACTCACTCACCCACTCACTCACCCACTCACTCACTCACTCACCCACTAACCCACTCACCCACCCACTCACCCACTCACTCACCCACCCACTCACCCACTCACCCACTCACTCACCCACTCACTCACTCACTCTCTCACTCACTCACTCACCCACTCACTCACTCACCCACTCACATACTCACCCACCCACTCACCCACTCACTCACTCACCCACCCACTCACCCACTCACTCACTCACTCACCCACTCACTCACTCACTCACCCACTCACTCACTCACCCACTCACTCACTCACCCACTCACCCACTCACTCACCCACTCATTCACCCACTCACTCACCCACCCACTCACCCACTCACTCACTCACTCACCCACTCACTCACTCACTCACCCACTCACTCACCGACTCACTCACTCACCCACTCACTCACCCACTCACTCACCCACCCACCCACTCACTCAACCACCCACTCACCCACTAACTCACTCACTCAACGACTCACCCACTCACTCACCCACTCACTCACCCACTCACTCACCCACTCACTCACTCACCTACTCACCCACTCACGCAGCCACTCACCCACTGACCCACCCACTCACTCACTCACCCACTCACTCACCCACTCACTCACTCACCCACCAATGCACCCACTCACTCACCCACTCACTCACCCACTCACTCACTCACCCACTCACTCACTCACCCACTCATTCACCCACTCACCCACTCACTCAGCCACTCACCCACTGACCCACCCACTCACTCACTCACCTACTCACTCACTCACCCACTCACCCACTCACTCACTCACCCACTCACTCACTCACCCACTCACTCACCCACCCACTCACTCACTCACTCACCCACTCACTCACTCACCCACCCACTCACTCACTCACTCACCCACTCACTCACTCACTCACCCACTCACTCACTCACTCACCCACTCACTCACTCACCCACTCACTCACCCACTCACTCACCCACTCACTCACCCACCCACTCACCCACTCACTCACCCACCCACTCACCCACTCACCCACTCACTCACCCACTCACTCACTCACTCTCTCACTCACTCACTCACCCACTCACTCACTCACCCACTCACATACTCACCCACCCACTCACCCACTCACTCACTCACCCACCCACTCACCCACTCACTCACTCACTCACCCACTCACTCACTCACTCACTCACCCACTCACTCACTCACCCACTCACTCACTCACCCACTCACCCACTCACTCACCCACTCATTCACCCACTCACTCACCCACCCACTCACCCACTCACTCACTCACTCACCCACTCACTCACTCACACACTCACTCACCGACTCACTCACTCACCCACTCACTCACCCACTCACTCACTCACCCACCCACCCACTCACTCACTCACCCACCCACTCACCCACTAACTCACTCACTCAACGACTCACCAACTCACTCACCCACTCACTCACCCACTCACTCACCCACTCACTCACTCACCTACTCACCCACTCACGCAGCCACTCACCCACTGACCCACCCACTCACTCACTCACCCACTCACTCACCCACTCACTCACTCACCCACCAATGCACCCACTCACTCACCCACTCACTCACCCACTCACTCACTCACCCACTCACTCACTCACCCACTCATTCACCCACTCACCCACTCACTCAGCCACTCACCCACTGACCCACCCACTCACTCACTCACCTACTCACTCACTCACCCACTCACCCACTCACTCACTCACCCACTCACTCACCCACTCACTCACCCACCCACTCACTCACTCACTCACCCACCCACTCACTCACTCACCCACCCACTCACTCACTCACTCACCCACTCACTCACTCACTCACCCATTCACTCACTCACCCACTCACTCACTCACTCACCCACTCACTCACCCACTCACCCACTCACTCACCCACCCACTCACTCACCCACTCACTCACTCACTCACCCACTCACTCACTCACCCACTCAGTCACCCACTCACCCACTCACTCACTCACCCACTCATTCACTCACCCACTCACTCACCCACTCACCCACCCACTCACCCACTCACTCACCCACTCACCCACTCACTCACCCACTCACCCAACCACCCACTCACTCACTCACCCACCCACCCACCCACTCACCCACCCACTCACCCACTCACTCACCCACCCACTCACCCACCCACTCACCCACCCATTCACTCACCCACTCACCCACTCACTCACCCACTCACCCACTCACTCACCCACTCACCCACCCACTCACTCACTCATTCACCCACCCACCCACTCACCCACTCACTCACCCACCCACCCACTCAACCACTCACTCACCCACGCACCCACTCACTCACCCACTATCTGGTTTCCCTGCTGCTATGAGCAAAAATAAGACAAAGCTCCCCCAGGTAGCCTCTAGCAGGGCTGTAGTAGCAAGTGCTGTCACACAGACACAGACAAAGCTCCCCCAGGTAGCCTCTAGAAGGGCTGTAGGGGCAAGTGCTGTTACACAGACACAGACAAAGCTACCCCAGGTAGCCTCTAGCAGGACTGTAGGGGCAAGTTCTGTCACACAGACACAGACAAAGCTACCCCAGGTAGCCTCTAGCAGGGCTGTAGGGGCAAGTGCTGTTACACAGACACAGACAAAGCTACCCCCAGGTAGCCTCTATCAGGGCTGTAGGGGCAAGTGCTGTTACACAGACACAGACAAAGCTACCCCAGGTAGCTTCTAGCTGGGCTGTAGGGTCAAGTGCTGTTACACAGACACAGACAAAGCTCCCCCAGGTAGCCTCTAGCAGGGATGTAGGGGTAAGTGTTGTTACACACACAGTCAAAGCTACCCCAGGTAGCCTCTTGCAGGGCTGTAGGGGCAAGTGCTGTTACACAGACACAGACAAAGCTACCCCAGGTAGCCTTTAGCAGGGCTGTAGGGGCAAGTGCAGTTACACAGACACAGACAAAGCTACCCCAGGTAGCCTCTAGCAGGGCTGTAGGGGCAAGTTTTGTTACACAGACACAGACAAAGCTCCCCCAGGTAGCCTCTAGCAGGGCTGTAGGGGCAAGTGCTGTCACACAGACACAGACAAAGCTACCCCAGGTAGCATCTAGCAGGGCTGTAGGGGCAAGTGCTGTCACACAGACACAGACAAAGCTCCCCCAGGTAGCCTCTAGCAGGGCTGTAGGGGCAAGTACTGTTACTCAGACACAGACAAAGCTACCCCCAGGTAGCCTCTAGCAGGGCTGTAGGGGCAAGTGCTCTCTCTCCCCAAAGCTAGCAATGTTAACAAAACGACACCACAACCGAGGGGAGGCCCAATACCGGTTCAAATAATAATAACTCACACACAGAGACCCATAGACTCACTCACAGAGACCCACAGACTCACTCACAGAGACCCATAGACTCACCACACAGAGACCCACAGACTCACCACACAGAGACTCACAGACTCACCACACAGAGACCCACAGACTCACTCACAGAGACCCATAGACTCACCACACAGAGACCCACAGACTCACTCACAGAGACCCATAGACTCACTCACAGAGACCCATAGACTCACCACACAGAGACCCATAGACTCATACACAGAGAACCACAGCCTCACTCACAGAGACCCATAGACTCACCACACAGAGACCCATAGACTCACCACACAGAGACCCACAGACTCACTCACAGAGACCCATAGACTCACCACACAGAGACCCATAGACTCACCACATAGAGACCCATAGACTCACCACACAGAGACCCACAGACTCACCACACAGAGACCCACAGACTCACCACACAGAGACCCACAGACTCACCACACAGAGACCCACAGACTCACCACACAGAGACCCATAGACTCACCACACAGAGACCCATAGACTCACCACACAGAGACCCACAGACTCACCACACAGAGACCCATAGACTCACCACACAGAGACCCATAGACTCACCACACAGAGACCCATAGACTCACCACACAGAGACCCACCGACTCACCACACAGACACCCACAGACTCACACACAGAGACGCACAGACACACCACACAGAGACCCACAGACTCACACACAGAGACCCATAGACTCTCCACACAGAGACCCATAGACTCTCCACACAGAGACCTATAGACTCACCACACAGAGACCCACAGACTCACACACAGAGACCCATAGACTCACACACAGAGACCGATAGACTCATCACAGAGAGACCCACAGACTCACCACACAGAGACCCATAGACTAACCACACAGAGACCCACAGACTCACCACACAGAGACTCATAGACTCACCACACAGAGACCCATAGACTCACACACAGAGCCCCACAGACTCACCACACAGAGACCCATAGACTCACCACACGGAGACCCATAGACTCACAACACAGAGACCCATACACTCACACACAGAGACCCACAGACTCACACACAGAGACCCACAGACTCACTCACAGAGACCCATAGACTCACTCACAGAGACCCATAGACTCACTCACAGAGACACTCACAAACTCACCACACAGAGACCCACAGACTCACCACACAGAGACTCACAAACTCACCACACAGAGACCCATAGACTCACACACAGAGACCCATAGACACACACACAGAGACCCATAAACTCACAAACAGAGACCCATAGACACTCACACAGAGACCCATAGACTCACCACACAGAGACCCACAGAACCAACACACAGAGACTCACAGACTCACCACACAGAGACCCACAGACTCACCACAAAGAGACCCACAGACTCACGACACAGAGGCCCACAGACTCACCACACAGAGACCCATAGACTCACCACACAGAGACCCATAGACTCACCACACAGAGACCCATAGACTCACCACACAGAGACCCACAGACTCACCACACAGACACCCATAGACTCATTACACAGAGACCCACAGACTCACCACACAGACACCCATAGACTCACCACACAGACACCCACAGACTCACCACACAGAGACCCATAGACTCACCACACAGAGACCCATAGACTCATCACACAGAGACCCACAGACTCACCACACAGAGACCCACAGACTGACCACACAGAGACCCATAGACTCATCACACAGAGACCCACAGACTCACCACACAGAGACCCACAGACCCACCACACAGAGACCCACAGACTCACCACACAGAGACCCACAGACTCACCACACAGAGACCCATAGACTTACACACAGACACCCACAGACTCACCACACAGAGACCCATAGACTCACCACACAGAGACCCACAGACTCACCACACAGAGACCCACAGACTCACCACACAGAGACCCACAGACTCACAGACTCACCACACAGAGACCCACAGACTCTCCACACAGAGACCCATAGACTTACACACAGACACCCACAGACTCACCACACAGAGACCCATAGACTCACCACACAGAGACCCACAGACTCACACACAGAGACCCATAGACTCACCACACAGACACTCACAAACTCACCACACAGAGACCCATAGACTCACCACACAGAGACCCACAGACTTACACACAGAGACCCACAGACTCACCACACAGAGACCCATAGACTCACCACACAGAGACCCATAGACTCACACACAGAGACCCATAGACTAACTCACAGAGACCCATAGACCCACCACACAGAGACCCACAGACTCACTCACAGAGACCCATAGACTCACTCACAGAGACCCATAGACTCACCACACAGAGACCCATAGACTCACACACAGAGACCCACAGCCTCACTCACAGAGACCCATAGACTCACCACACAGAGACCCATAGACTTACCAAACAGAGACCCATAGACTCACACACAGAGACCCATAGACTCTCCACACAGAGACCCATAGACTCTCCACACAGAGACCCAAAGACTCATCACACAGAGACCCACAGACTCACCACACAGAGACCCACAGACTCACACACAGAGACCCATAGACTCACACACAGAGACCGATAGACTCATCACAGAGAGACCCACAGACTCACCACACAGAGACCCATAGACTCACCACACAGAGACCCACAGACTCACCACACAGAGACTGATAGACTCACCACACAGAGACCCATAGACTCACACACAGAGCCCCACAGACTCACCACACAGAGACCCATAGACTCACCACACGGAGACCCATAGACTCACAACACAGAGACCCATACACTCACACACAGAGACCCACAGACTCACACACAGAGACCCACAGACTCACTCACAGAGACCCATAGACTCACTCACAGAGACCCATAGACTCACTCACAGAGACACTCACAAACTCACCACACAGAGACCCACAGACTCACCACACAGAGACCCACAGACTCACCACACAGAGACCCACAGACTCACCACACAGAGACCCACAGACTCACCACAGAGACACTCACAAACTCACCACACAGAGACCCATAGACACACACACAGAGACCCATAAACTCACAAACAGAGACCCATAGACACTCACACAGAGACCCATAGACTCACCACACAGAGACCCACAGACTCACCACACAGAGACCCACAGAACCAACACACAGAGACTCACAGACTCACCACACAGAGACCCACAGACTCACCACACAGAGACCCACAGACTCACGACACAGAGGCCCACAGACTCACCACACAGAGACCCATAGACTCACCACACAGAGACCCACAGACTCACCACACAGAGACCCACAGACTCACCACACAGAGACCCACAGACTCAACACACAGAAACCCACAGACCCACACAGAGACCCATAGACTCACCACACAGAGACCCACAGACTCACCACATAGACACCCACAGACTCACCACACAGAGACCCTTAGACTCACCACACAGAGACCCACAGAATCACCACACAAAGACCCATAGACTCATCACACAGAGACCCACAGATTCACCACACAGAGACCCATAGACTCACCACACAGAGACCCACAGACTCACCACACAGAAACCCACAGACTCACCACACAGAGACCCACAGACTCACCACACAGAGACCCACAGACTCACTACACAGAGACCCATAGACTCACCACACAGAGACCCACAGACTCACCACACAGAGACCCACAGACTCACCACACAGAGACCCACAGACTCACCACACAGAGACCCACAGACTCACCACACAGAGACCCACAGACTCAACACACAGAAACCCACAGACCCACACAGAGACCCATGGACCCACCACACAGAGACCCACAGACTCACACACAGAGACCCACAGACTCACCACACAGAGACCCACAGACTCAACACACAGAAACCCACAGACCCACACAGAGACCCATAGACTCACCAAACAGAGACCCACAGACTCACCACACAGAGACCCACGGACTCACCACACAGAGACCCACTGACTCACCACATAGACACCCACAGACTCAACACAGAGACCCACAGACTCACCACACAGAGACCCACAGACTCACCACACAGAGACCCATAGACTCACCACACAGAGACCCACAGACTCACCACACAGAGACCCATAGACTTACCACACAGAGACCCACAGACTCACCACACAGAGACCCAAAGACTCACCACACAGAGACCCACAGACTCAACACACAGAAACCCACAGACCCACACAGAGACCCATAGACTCACCAAACAGAGACCCACAGACTCACCACACAGAGACCCACGGACTCACCACACAGAGACCCACAGACACACCACATAGACACCCACAGACTCAACACAGAGACCCACAGACTCACCACACAGAGACCCACAGACTCACCACACAGAGACCCATAGACTCACCACACAGAGACCCACAGACTCACCACACAAAGACCCATAGACTCATCACACAGAGACCCACAGATTCACCACACAGAGACCCATAGACTCACCACACAGAGACCCACAGACTCACCACACAGAAACCCACAGACTCACCACACAGAGACCCACAGACTCACCACACAGAGACCCACAGACTCACCACACAGAGACCCACAGAACCACCACACAGAGACCCACAGACTCACCACACAGAGACCCACAGACTCACCACACAGAGACCCATAGACTCACCACACAGAGACCCACAGACTCACCACACAGAGACCCACAGACTCACCACACAGAGACCCACAGACTCAACACACAGAAACCCACAGACCGACACAGAGACCCATAGACTCACCAAACAGAGACCCACAGACTCACCACACAGAGACCCACGGACTCACCACACAGAGACCCACAGACTCACCACACAGAGACCCACAGACTCACCACACAGAGACCCATAGACTCACCACACAGAGACCCACAGACTCACCACACAAAGACGCATAGACTCATCACACAGAGACCCACAGATTCACCACACAGAGACCCATAGACTCACCACACAGAGACCCACAGACTCACCACACAGAAACCCACAGACTCACCACACAGAGACCCACAGACTCACCACACAGAGACCCACAGACTCACCACACAGAGACCCACAAAACCACCACACAGAGACCCACAGACTCACCACACAGAGACCCACAGACTCACCACACAGAGACCCATAGACTCACCACACAAAGACCCATAGACTCACCACACAGACATCCATAGACTCACCACACAGAGACCTATAGACTCACCACACAGAGACCTACAGACTCACTACACAGAGACCCACAGACTCACCACACAGAGACCCACAGACTCACCTCACAGAGATCCACAGACTCACCACACAGAGACCCATAGACTCACCACACAGAGACCCATAGACTCACCACACAGAGACCCACAGACCCACCACACACAGACTCACAGACTCACAACACAGAGACCCATAGACTCACCACACAAAGACCCACAGACTCACCCCAGAGAGACCCACAGACCCACACAGAGACCCATAGACTCACCACACAGAGACCCATAGACTCACCACACAGAGACCCATAGACTCACCACATAGAGACCCACAGACTCACCACACAGAGACCCATAGACTCACCACACAAAGACCCACAGACTCACACACAGAGACCCATAGACTCACCACACAGAGACCGATAGACTCTCCACACAGTGACCCACAGACTCTCCACACAGTGACCCACAGACTCACACACAGAGACCCATAGACTCACCACACAGAGACCCATAGACTCACCACACAGAGACCCATAGACTCACCACACAGAGACCCACAGACTCACCACACAGAGACCCATAGACTCACCACACAAAGACCCACAGACTCACCACACATCGACTCACAGACTCACCACACAGAGACCCACAGACTCACGACAAAGAAACCCACAGACTCACCACACAGAGACCCACAGACTCACCACACTGAGACCCACAGACTCACCACTCAGAGACCAACAGACTCACCACACAGAAACCCACAGACCCACACAGAGACCCATAGACTCACCACACAGAGACCCATAGACTCACCAAACAGAGACCCACAGACTCACCACACAGAGACCCACGGACTCACCACACAGAGACCCACAGACTCACCACATAGACACCCACAGACTCAACACAGAAACCCACAGACTCACACACAGAGACCCACAGATTCACCACACAGAGACCCACAGACTCACACACAGAGACCTACAGACTCACACACAGAGACCCACAGACTCACCACACAGAGATCCACAGACTCACCACACAGAGACCCATAGACTCACCACACAGAGACCCACAGACTCACCACACAGAGATCCACAGACTCACCACACAGAGACCCACAGACTCACCACACAGAGACCCACTGACTCAAACACAGAGACCCACAGACTCACACACAGAGACCCATAGACTCACCACACAGAGACCCACAGACTCATCACACAGAGACCCACCGACTCACCACACAGAGACCCACAGACTCACCACACAGAGATCCACAGACTCACCACACAGAGACCCATAGACTCACCACACAGAGACCCACAGACTCACCACACAGAGACCCACAGACTCACCACACAGAGACCCATAGACTCATCACACAGAGACCCACAGACTCACCACACAGAGACCCATAGACTCACCACAGAGAGACCCACAGACTCACCAAACAGAGACCCATAGACTCACCACACAGAGACCCATAGACTCACCACACAAAGACCCATAGACTCACCACACAGAGACCCACAGACTCATCACACAGAGATCCACAGACTCACCACACAGAGACCCATAGACTCACCACACAGAGACCCATAGACTCACCACACAGAGACCCACAGACCCACCACACACAGACTCACAGACTCACCACACAGAGACCCATAGACTCACCACACAAAGACCCACAGACTCACCCCAGAGAGACCCACAGACCCACACAGTGACCCACAGACTCTCCACACAGTGACCCACAGACTCACACACAGAGACCCATAGACTCACCACACAGAGACCCATAGACTCACCACACAGAGACCCATAGACTCACCACACAGAGACCCACAGACTCCCCACACAGAGACCCATAGACTCACCACACAAAGACCCACAGACTCACCACACAGAGACTCACAGACTCACCACACAGAGACCCACAGACTCACGACACAGACACCCACAGACTCATCACACAGAGACCCACAGACTCACCACACAGAGATCCACAGACTCACCACACAGAGACCCATAGACTCACCACACAGAGACCCATAGACTCACCACACAGAGACCCACAGACCCACCACACACAGACTCACAGACTCACCACACAGAGACCCACAGACTCACCACACAGAGACCCACAGACTCAACACACAGAAACCCACAGACCCACACAGAGACCCATAGACTCACCACACAGAGACCCACAGACTCACCACACAGAGACCCACAGACTCACCACACAGAGACCCACAGACTCAACACACAGAAACCCACAGACCCACACAGAGACCCATAGACTCACCAAACAGAGACCCACAGACTCACCACACAGAGACCCACGGACTCACCACACAGAGACCCACAGACTCACCACATAGACACCCACAGACTCAACACAGAGACCCACAGACTCACCACACAGAGACCCACAGACTCACACACAGAGACCCACAGACTCACACACAGAGACCCAAAGACTCAACACACAGAGACCCATAGACTTACCAAACAGAGACCCATAGACTCACACACAGAGACCCATAGACTCTCCATACAGAGACCCATAGACTCTCCACACAGAGACCCATAGACTCATCACACAGAGACCCATAGACTCACCACACAGAGACCCATAGACTCACCACACAGAGACCCACAGACTCACCACACAGAGACTCATAGACTCACTCACAGAGACCCATAGACTCACTCACAGAGATCCATAGACTCACCACACAGAGACCCTCAGACTCACCACACAGAGACCCACAGACTCACCACACAGAGACCCATAGACTCACCACACAGAGACCCACAGACTCACCACACAGAGACCCGTAGACTCACCACACAGAGACCCACAGACTCAACACACAGAGACCCACAGACTCACCACACAGAGACCCACAGACTCACCACACAGAGACCCATAGACTTACCACACAGAGACGCACAGACTCACCACACAGAGACCCACAGACTCACCACACAGAGACCCACAGACTCACACACAGAGACCCATAGACTAACTCACAGAGACCCATAGACTCACCAGACAGAGACCCACAGACTCACCACACAGAGACCCACAGACTCACCACACAAAGACCCACAGCCTCACCACACAGAGACCCATAGACTCACCACACAGAGATCCATAGACTCACCACACAGAGATCCATAGACTCACCACACAGAGGCCCATAGACTCACCACACAGAGACCCATAGACTCACCACACAGAGACTCACAGACTCACCACATAGAGACCCACAGACTCACCACACAGAGACCCATAGACTCACCACACAGAGACACACAGACTCACCACACAGAGACCCACAGCCTCACCACACAGAGACCCATAGACTCACCACACAGAGATCCATAGACTCACCACACAGAGATCTATAGACTCACCACACAGAGACCCACAGACTCACCACACAAAGACCCATAGACTCACCACACAGAGACCCACAGACTCACCACACAGAGACCCATAGACTCACCACACAGAGACCCACAGACTCACCGCACAGAGACCCACAGACTCACCACACAGAGACCCACAGACTCACCACACAGACACCCACAAACTCACCACACAGAGACCCATAGACTCACCACACAGAGACCCACAGACTCATCACACAGAGACCCACAGACTCACCACACAGAGACCCACAGACTCACCACACAGAGATCCATAGACTCATCACACAGAGACCCACAGACTCACCACACAGAGACCCACAGACTCACCACACAGAGACCCACAGACTCAAACACAGAGACCCACAGACTCACACACAGAGACCCAAAGACTCACCACACAGAGACCCATAGACTTACCAAACAGAGACCCATAGACTCACACACAGAGGCCCATAGACTCTCCACACAGAGACCCATAGACTCTCCACATAGAGACCCATAGACTCATCACACAGAGACCCACAGACTCACCACACAGAGACCCACAGACTCACACACAGAGACCCATAGACTCACACACAGAGACCGATAGACTCATCACAGAGAGACCCACAGACTCACCACACAGAGACCCATAGACTCACCACACAGAGACCCACAGACTCACCACACAGAGACTCATAGACTCACCACACAGAGACCCATAGACTCACACACAGAGCCCCACAGACTCACCACACAGAGACCCATAGACTCACCACACGGAGACCCATAGACTCACAACACAGAGACCCATACACTCACACACAGAGACCCACAGACTAACACACAGAGACCCACAGACTCACTCACAGAGACCCATAGACTCACTCACAGAGACCCATAGACTCACCACACAGAGACCCTCAGACTCACCACACAGAGACCCACAGACTCACCACACAGAGACCCACAGACTCACCACAGAGAGACCCATAGACTCACTCACAGAGACCCATAGACTCACTCACAGAGACCCATAGACTCACCACACAGAGACCCACAGACTCACCACACAGAGACCCACAGACTCACCACACATAGACCCACAGACTCAACACACAGAAACCCACAGACCCACACAGAGACCCATAGACTCACCACACAGAGACCCACAGACTCACACACAGAGACCCACAGACTCACCACACAGAGACCCACAGACTCACCACACAGAGACCCACAGACTCAACACACAGAAACCCACAGACCCACACAGAGACCCATAGACTCACCAAACAGAGACCCACAGACTCACCACACAGAGACCCACGGACTCACCACACAGAGACCCACAGACTCACCACATAGACACCCACAGACTCAACACAGAGACCCACAGACTCACACACAGAGACGCACAGACTCACCACACAGAGACCCACAGACTCACCAAACAGAAACCCACAGACTCACACACAGAGACCCACAGACTCACCACACAGAGACCCAAAGACTCAACACACAGAGACCCATAGACTCTCCATACAGAGACCCATAGACTCTCCACACAGAGACCCATAGACTCATCACACAGAGACCCACAGACTCACCACACAGAGACCCACAGACTCACACACAGAGACCCATGGACTCACACACAGAGACCGATAGACTCATCACAGAGAGACCCACAGACTCAGCACACAGAGACCCATAGACTCACCACACAGAGACCCACAGACTCACCACACAGAGACTCATAGACTCACCACACAGAGACCCAAAGACTCACACACAGAGCCCCACAGACTCACCACACAGAGACCCATAGACTCACCACACGGAGACCTATAGACTCACAACACAGAGACCCATACACTCACACACAGAGACCCACAGACTCACACACAGAGACCCACAGACTCACTCACAGAGACCCATAGACTCACTCACAGAGACCCATAGACTCACTCACAGAGACCCACAGACTCACACACAGAGACCCATGGACTCACACACAGAGACCCACAGACTCACCACACAGAGACCCACAGACTCACCACACAGAGACCCATAGACTCATCACACAGAGACCCACAGACTCACCACACAGAGACCCACAGACCCACCACACAGAGACCCATAGACTCACCACACAGAGACCCACAGACTCAGCACACAGAGACCCACAGACTCACCACACAGAGACCCATAGACTCATCACACAGAGACCCATAGACTCACCACACAGAGACCCATAGACTCACCACACAGAGACCCACAGACCCACGCAGAGACCCATAGACTCACCACACAGAGACCCATAGTCTCACCACACAGAGACCCACAGATTCACCACACAGAGAACCACAGACTCACCACACAGAGACCCATAGACTCACCACACAGAGACCCATAGACTCACTCACACAGAGACCCACAGACTCACTCACACAGAGACCCACAGATTCACCACACAGAGACCCACAGACCCACCACACAGAGACCCATAGACTCACCACACAGAGACCCACAGACTCACCACAAAGAGACCCACAGACTCACGACACAGAGACTCATAGACTCACCACACAGAGACCCATAGACTCACCACACAGAGACCCACAGACTCACCACACAGACACCCACAAACTCACCACACAGAGAGCCATAGACTCACCAAACAAAGACCCACAGACTCACACACAGAGACCCACAGACTCATCACACAGAGACCCACAGACTCACACACAGAGACCCATAGACTAACTCACAGAGACCCATAGACTAACTCACAGAGACCCATAGACTCACCACACAGAGACCCACAGACTCACCACATAGAGACCCACAGCCTCACCACACAGAGACCCATAGACTCACCACACAGAGATCCATAGACTCACCACACAGAGATCCATAGACTCACCACACAGAGGCCCATAGACTCACCACACAGAGACCCATAGACTCACCACACAGAGGCCCATAGACTCACCACACAGAGACTCACAGACTCACCACACAGAGACCCATAGACTCACCACACAGAGACCCATAGACTCACCACACAGAGACACACAGACTCACCACACAGAGACCCATAGACTCACCACACAGAGACCCACAGACTCACCACACAGAGACCCACAAACTCACCACACAGAGAGCCATAGACTCACCACACAGAGACTCATAGACTCACCACACAGAGACCCAAAGACTCACACACAGAGCCCCACAGACTCACCACACAGAGACCCATAGACTCACCACACGGAGACCTATAGACTCACAACACAGAGACCCATACACTCACACACAGAGACCCACAGACTCACACACAGAGACCCACAGACTCACTCACAGAGACCCATAGACTCACTCACAGAGACCCATAGACTCACTCACAGAGACCCACAGACTCACACACAGAGACCCATGGACTCACACACAGAGACCCACAGACTCACCACACAGAGACCCACAGACTCACCACACAGAGACCCATAGACTCATCACACAGAGACCCACAGACTCACCACACAGAGACCCACAGACCCACCACACAGAGACCCATAGACTCACCACACAGAGACCCACAGACTCAGCACACAGAGACCCACAGACTCACCACACAGAGACCCATAGACTCATCACACAGAGACCCATAGACTCACCACACAGAGACCCATAGACTCACCACACAGAGACCCACAGACCCACGCAGAGACCCATAGACTCACCACACAGAGACCCATAGTCTCACCACACAGAGACCCACAGATTCACCACACAGAGAACCACAGACTCACCACACAGAGACCCATAGACTCACCACACAGAGACCCATAGACTCACTCACACAGAGACCCACAGACTCACTCACACAGAGACCCACAGATTCACCACACAGAGACTCACAGACCCACCACACAGAGACCCATAGACTCACCACACAGAGACCCACAGACTCACCACAAAGAGACCCACAGACTCACGACACAGAGACTCATAGACTCACCACACAGAGACCCATAGACTCACCACACAGAGACCCACAGACTCACCACACAGACACCCACAAACTCACCACACAGAGAGCCATAGACTCACCAAACAAAGACCCACAGACTCACACACAGAGACCCACAGACTCATCACACAGAGACCCACAGACTCACACACAGAGACCCATAGACTAACTCACAGAGACCCATAGACTAACTCACAGAGACCCATAGACTCACCACACAGAGACCCACAGACTCACCACATAGAGACCCACAGCCTCACCACACAGAGACCCATAGACTCACCACACAGAGATCCATAGACTCACCACACAGAGATCCATAGACTCACCACACAGAGGCCCATAGACTCACCACACAGAGACCCATAGACTCACCACACAGAGGCCCATAGACTCACCACACAGAGACTCACAGACTCACCACACAGAGACCCATAGACTCACCACACAGAGACCCATAGACTCACCACACAGAGACACACAGACTCACCACACAGAGACCCATAGACTCACCACACAGAGACCCACAGACTCACCACACAGAGACCCACAAACTCACCACACAGAGAGCCATAGACTCACCAAACAAAGACCCACAGACTCACACACAGAGACCCACAGACTCACCACACAGAGACCCACAGACTCACCACACAGAGACCCACAGACTCACCACACAGAGACCCACAGACTCACCACACAGAGACCCACAGACTCACCACACAGAGACCCACCCACACAGAGACCCACAGACTCACCACACAGAGACCCACAGATTCACCACACAGAGACCCACAGACCCACCACACAGAGACCCATAGACTCACCACACAGAGACCCACAGACTCACCACAAAGAGACCCACAGACTCACGACACAGAGACTCATAGACTCACCACACAGAGACCCATAGACTCACCACACAGAGACCCACAGACTCACCACACAGACACCCACAAACTCACCACACAGAGAGCCATAGACTCACCAAACAAAGACCCACAGACTCACACACAGAGACCCACAGACTCATCACACAGAGACCCACAGACTCACACACAGAGACCCATAGACTAACTCACAGAGACCCATAGACTAACTCACAGAGACCCATAGACTCACCACACAGAGACCCACAGACTCACCACATAGAGACCCACAGCCTCACCACACAGAGACCCATAGACTCACCACACAGAGATCCATAGACTCACCACACAGAGATCCATAGACTCACCACACAGAGGCCCATAGACTCACCACACAGAGACCCATAGACTCACCACACAGAGGCCCATAGACTCACCACACAGAGACTCACAGACTCACCACACAGAGACCCATAGACTCACCACACAGAGACCCATAGACTCACCACACAGAGACACACAGACTCACCACACAGAGACCCATAGACTCACCACACAGAGACCCACAGACTCACCACACAGAGACCCACAAACTCACCACACAGAGAGCCATAGACTCACCAAACAAAGACCCACAGACTCACACACAGAGACCCACAGACTCACCACACAGAGACCCACAGACTCACCACACAGAGACCCACAGACTCACCACACAGAGACCCACAGACTCACCACACAGAGACCCACCCACACAGAGACCCACAGACTCACCACACAGAGACCCACAGACTCACCACACAGAGATCCATAGACTCACCACACAGAGATCTATAGACTCACCACACAGAGGCCCAGAGACTCACCACACAGAGACTCACCACACAGAGACCCACAGACTCACCACACAAAGACCCACAGACTCACTACACAGAGACCCATAGACTCACCACACAGAGACCCATAGACTCACCACACAGAGACCCATAGACTCACCACACAGAGACCCACAGACTCACCACACAGAGACCCATAGACTCACCACACAGAGACCCACAGACTCACCACACAGAGACCCACCCACACAGAGACCCACAGACTCACACACAGAGACCCACAGACTCACACACAGAGACCCATAGACTCACCACACAGAGACCCACAGACCCACGCAGAGACCCATAGACTCATCACACAGAGACCCACAGACTCATCACACAGAGACCCATAGACTCACCACACAGAGACCCACAGACCCACGCAGAGACCCATAGACTCACCACACAGAGACCCATAGACTCACCACACAGAGACCCACAGACTCACCACAGAGAGACCCGTAGACTCACCACACAGAGACCCACAGACTCACCACACAGAGACCCATAGACTCACCACACAGAGACCCACAGACTCACCACACAGAGACCCACAGACTCACCACAGAGACCCACAGACTCACCACATAGAGACCCACAGACTCACCACACAGAGACCCACAGACTCACCACACAGAGACCCATAGACTCACCACACAGAGACCCACAGACTCACCACACAGAGACCCACAGACTCACCACAGAGACCCACAGACTCACCACACAGAGACCCACACACTCACACACAGAGACCCACAGACTCACACACAGAGACCCAAAGACTCAACACACAGAGACCCATAGACTTACCAAACAGAGACCCATAGACTCACACACAGAGACCCATAGACTCTCCACACAGAGACCCATAGACTCTCCACACAGAGAACCATAGACTCATCACACAGACACCCACAGACTCACCACACAGAGACCCACAGACTCACACACAGAGACCCACAGACTCACTCACAGAGACCCATAGACTCACTCACAGAGACCCATAGACTCACTCACAGAGATCCATAGACTCAGCACACAGAGACCCTCAAACTCACCACACAGAGACCCACAGACTCACCACACAGAGACCCACAGACTCACTCACACAGAGACCCACAGACTCACCACACAGAGACCCATAGACCCACACACAGACTCACAGACTCACCACACAGAGACCCACAGACCCACCACACAGAGACCCACAGACTCACCACAAAGAGACCCACACAGACTCACCACACAGAGACCCACAGACTCACCACACAGAGACCCACAGACTCACCACACAGAAACCCACAGACTCACCACACAGAGACCCACAGACTCACCACACAGAGACCCACAGACTCACCACACAGAGACCCACAGACTCACCACACAGAAACCCACAGACTCACCACACAGAGACCCATAGACTCACCACACAGAGACCCACAGATTCACCACACAGAGACCCATAGACTCACCACACAGAGACCCATAGACTCACCACACAGAGACCCATAGACTCACCACACAGAGACCCACAGACTCACATAAAGAGACCCACAGACTCATCACACAGAGACCCACAGACTCACCACACAGAGACCCACAGACTCACACACAGAGACCCACAGACTCACATAAAGAGACCCACAGACTCATCACACAGAGACCCACAGACTCACCACACAGAGACCCATAGACTCACCACACAGAGACCCATAGACTCACCACACAGAGACCCACAGACTCACCACACAGAGACCCATAGACTCACCACACAGAGACCCATAGACTCACCACACAGAGACCCACAGACTCACCACACAGAGACCCATAGACTCACCACACAGAGACCCATAGACTCACCACACAGAGACTCACAGACTCACCACACAAAGACCCACAGACTCACCACACAGAGACCCACAGACTCACCACACAGAGACCCATAGACTCACCACACAGAGACCCACAGACTCACCACACAGAGACCCACAGACTCACCACACAGAGACCCACAGACTCACCACACAGAGACCCACAGACTCACCACACAGACACCCACAGACTCACCACACAGAGACCCACAGACTCACCACACAGACACCCACAGACTCACCACATAGAGACCCACAGACCCACCAGACAGAGACCCATAGACCCACACACAGACTCACAGACTCACCACACAGAGACCCATAGACTCACCACACAGAGACCCACAGTCTCACCACACAGAGACCCACAGTCTCACCACACAGAGACCCACAGTCTCACCACACAGCGACCCATAGACTCACCACACAGAGATTCACAGATCCACCACACAGAGACCCACAGACTCACCACACAGAGACCCACACACCCACCACACAGAGACCCACAGACTCACCACACAGAGACCCACAGACTCACCACACAGAGACCCATAGACTCACCACACAGAGACCCATAGACTCATCACACAGAGACCCACAGACTCACCACACAGAGACCCACAGACTCACCACACAGAGACCCACAGACTCACCCCACAGAGACTCACAGACCCACCACACAGAGACCCATAGACCCACACACAGACTCACAGACTCACCACACAGAGACCCACAGACTCACAATGTCGCTACTGTTTCAACATGTGCTTTTAATCAGTGTCTGTCTCTTCCTCGCCCTCTGACCAAGTGGCTATATGCGGAGAGAGTTGTCTCTGTGGTGAGTCGCTGTGTGGTGAGTAACCCTTTCACTCACTCACTCACCCAATCACCCACTCACTCACTGAGCCACTCACTCACTCACCCATCCACTCACTCACCCACTCACTGACTCACTCACCCACTCACTCACCCACTCGCTCACCCACCCACTCGCTCACCCACCCAGTCACCCAATCACTCACTCACTCACCACCTCACCCACTCACTCACCCACCCACTCACTCACCCACCCTCTCACGCACCCACTCACTTACCCACTCACTCACTCACCCACCCACCCACTCACCCACCCACTCACTCACTAACCCACCCACTCAACCACACACTCACTCACCCATCC
>NW_027423116.1:181030-228105 GCF_048934315.1 Petromyzon marinus
TTGTCCGTGTGAAGTTATCTCAGTATTGAGAGGAATGTGGAGCTGCTATCAGATAAAAAAACTTCAATTATACACCACACCCATCACTCACTAACACACTCACCCACTCACACACTCACTCAGTCACTCAGTCAGTCACTCAGTCACTCACTCACTCAGTCACCCGCTCAGTCACTCACTCAGTCACTCAGTCAGTCACTCAGTCACTCACTCACTCAGTCACTCACTCAGTCACTCACTCACTAAGTCACTCACTCGCTCAGTCACTCACTCAGTCACTCAGTCACTCACTCACTCACTCAGTCACTCACTCACACACTCACCCACTCACACACTCACTCACTCACCCCCTCACTCACTCACCCACTCACTCACTCACCCACTCACTCACTCAGCTCCTTACTCACTCACTCAGTCAGCCACTCACACAGTCAAAAATAAGACAAAGCTCCCCCAGGTAGCCTCTAGCAGGGCTGTAGGGTCAAGTGCAGTTACACAGACACAGACAAAGCTACCCCAGGTTGCCTCTAGCAGGGCAGTAGGGGCAAGTGCTGTTACACAGACACAGACAAGGCTACCCCAGGTAGCCTTTATCAGGGCTGTAGGGGCAAGTGCTGTAGGCTGTAGGGGCAAGTGCTGTTACACAGACACAGACAAAGCTACCCCAGGTAGCCTCTAGCAGGGCTGTAGGGGCAAGTGCTGTTACACAGACACAGACAAAGCTACCCCAGGTAGCCTCTAGCAGGGCTGTAGGGGCAAGTGCCGGCACACACAGACACAGACAAAGCTACCCCCAGGTAGCCTCTGGCAGGGCTGTAGGGGCAAGTGCTGTTACACAGACACAGACAAAGCTACCCCAGGTAGCCTCTAGCAGGACTTTGGGGCAAGTGCTGTTACACAGACACAGACAAAGTTACCCCAGGTAGCCTCTAGCAGGGCTGTAGGGGCAAGTGCTGTTACACAGACACAGACAAAGCTACCCCAGGTAGCCTCTAGCAGGGCTGTAGGGGCAAGTGCTGTTACACAGACACAGCCAAAGCTACCCCAGGTAGCCTCTAGCAGGGCTGTAAGGGCAAGTGCTGTTACACAGACACTGCCAAAGCTCCCCCAGGTAGCCTCTAGCAGGACTTTGGGGCAAGTGCTGTTACACAGACACAGCCAAAGCTACCCCAGGTAGCCTCTAGCAGGGATGTAGCGGCAAGTGCTGTTACACAGACACAGACAAAGCTACCCCAGGTAGCCTCTTGCAGGGCTGTAGGGGCAAGTGCTGTTACACAGACACAGCCAAAGCTCCCCCAGGTAGCCTCTAGCAGGGCTGTAGGGGCAAGTACTGTTACACAGACACAGACAAAGCTACACCAGGTAGCCTCTAGCAGGGCTGTAGGGGCAAGTGCTGTTACACAGACACAGCCAAAGCTACCCCAGGTAGCCTCTAGCAGGACTTTGGGGCAAGTGCTGTTACACAGACACAGACAAAGCTACCCCAGGTAGCCTCTAGCAGGGCTGTAGGGGCAAGTGCTGTTACACAGACACAGACAAAGCTCCCCCAGGTAGCCTCTAGCAGGGATGTAGGGGCAAGTGCTGTTACACAGACACAGCCAAAGCTACCCCAGGTAGCCTCTAGCAGGACTTTCGGGCAAGTGCGGTTACACAGACACAGCCAAAGCTACCCCAGGTAGCCTCTAGCAGGGCTGTAGGTGCAAGTGCTGTTACACAGACACAGACAAAGCTCCCCCAGTTAGCCTCTAGCAGGGCTGTAGGGGCAAGTGCTGTTACACAGACACAGCCAAAGCTCCCCCAGGTAGCCTCTAGCAGGGCTGTAGGGACAAGTGATGTTACACAGACACAGACAAAGCTCCCCCAGGTAGCCTCTAGCAGGGCTGTAGGGGCAAGTGCTGTTACACAGACACAGACAAAGCTACCCAAGGTAGCCTCTAGCAGGGCTGTAGGGGCAAGTGCTGTTACACAGACACAGCCAAAGCTACCCCAGGTAGCCTCTAGCAGGGCTGTAGGGGCAAGTGCTGTTACACAGACACAGAGACAAAGCTACCCCAGGTAGCCTCTAGCAGGGCTGTAGGGGCAAGTGCTGTTACACAGACAAAGCTACCCCCAGGTAGCCTCTAGCAGGGTTGTAGGGGCAAGTGCTGTAACACAGACACAGACAAAGCTACCCCCAGGTAGCCTCTAGCAGGACTGTAGGGGTAAGTGCTGTTACACAGACACAGACAAAGCTCCCCCAGGTAGCCTCTAGCAGGGCTGTAGGGGCAAGTGCTGTTACACAGACACACAGCCAAAGCTACCCCAGGTAGCCTCTAGCAGGACTTTGGGGCAAGTGCTGCTACACAGACACAGCCAAAGCTACCCCAGATAGCCTCTAGCAGGGCTGTAGGGGCAAGTGCTGTTACACAGACACAGCCAAAGCTACCCCAGGTAGCCTCTAGCAGGGCTGTAGGGGCAAGTGCTGTTACACAGACACAGACAAAGCTACCCCAAGTAGCCTCTAGCATGGCTGTAGGGGCAAGTGCTGTTACACAGACACAGCCAAAGCTACCCCAGGAAGCCTCTACCAGGACTTTGGGGCAAGTGCTGTTACACAGACACAGACAAAGCTACCCCAGGTAGCCTCTAGCAGGACTTTGGGGCAAGTGCTGTTACACAGCCACAGACAAAGCTACCCCAGGTAGCCTCTAGCAGGGCTGTAGGGGCAAGTGCTGTTACACAGACACAGCTAAAGCTACCCCATAGCAGGACTGTAGGGGTAAGTGCTGTTACACAGACACAGACAAAGCTCCCCCAGGTAGCCTCTAGCAGGGCTGTAGGGGCAAGTGCTGTTACACAGACACACAGCCAAAGCTACCCCAGGTAGCCTCTAGCAGGACTTTGGGGCAAGTGCTGCTACACAGACACAGCCAAAGCTACCCCAGATAGCCTCTAGCAGGGCTGTAGGGGCAAGTGCTGTTACACAGACACAGCCAAAGCTACCCCAGGTAGCCTCTAGCAGGGCTGTAGGGGCAAGTGCTGTTACACAGACACAGACAAAGCTACCCCAAGTAGCCTCTAGCATGGCTGTAGGGGCAAGTGCTGTTACACAGACACAGCCAAAGCTACCCCAGGAAGCCTCTACCAGGACTTTGGGGCAAGTGCTGTTACACAGACACAGACAAAGCTACCCCAGGTAGCCTCTAGCAGGACTTTGGGGCAAGTGCTGTTACACAGCCACAGACAAAGCTACCCCAGGTAGCCTCTAGCAGGGCTGTAGGGGCAAGTGCTGTTACACAGACACAGCTAAAGCTACCCCATAGCAGGGCTGTAGGGGCAAGTGCTGTTACACAGACACAGAAAAAGCTACCCCAGGTAGCCTCTAGCAGGGCTGTAGGGGCAAGTGCTGTTACACAGACACAGCCAAAGCTACCCCAGGTAGCCTCTAGCAGGACTTTGGGGCAAGTGATGTTACACAGACAGACAAAGCTACCCCAGGTAGCCTCTAGCAGGCCTGTAGGGGCAAGTGCTGTTACACAGACACAGACAAAGCTACCCCAGGTAGCCTCTAGCAGGGCTGTACGGGCAAGTGCTGTAACACAGACACAGACAAAGCTCCCCCAGGTAGCCTCTAGCAGGGCTGTAGGGGCAAGTGCTGTTAGACACAGCCAAAGCTCCCCCAGGTAGCCTCTAGCAGGGCTGTAGGGGCAAGTGCTGTTACACAGACACAGAAAAAGCTACCCCAGGTAGCCTCTAGCTGGGCTGTATGGGCAAGTGCTGTTACACAGACACAGACAAAGCTACCCCAGGTAGCCTCTAACAGGGCTGTACGGGCAAGTGCTGTAACACAGACACAGCCAAAGCTACCCCAGGTAGCCTCTAGCAGGGCTGTAGCGGCAAGTGCTGTTACACGGACACAGCCAAAGCTACCCCAGGTAGCCTCTAGCAGGGCTGTAGGGGCAAGTGCTGTTACACAAACACAGACAAAGCTACACCAGGTAGCCTCTAGCAGGGCTGTAGGGACAAGTGCTGTCACACAGACACAGACAAAGCTACCCCAAGTAGCCTCTAGCAGGGCTGTAGGGGCAAGTGCTGTTACACAGACACAGACAAAGCTACCGAAGGTAGCCTCTAGCAGGGCTGTAGGGGCAAGTGCTGTTACACAGACACAGCCAAAGCTATCCCCAGGTAGCCTCTAGCAGGGCTGTAGGGGCAAGTGCTGTTACACAGACACAGACAATGCTACCCCCAGGAAGCCTCTAGCAGGACTTTGGGGCAAGTACTGTTACACAGACACAGCCAAAGCTACCCCAGGTAGCCTCTAGCAGGGCTGTAGGGGCAAGTGCTGTCACACAGACACAGACAAAGCTACCCCAGGTAGCCTCTAGCAGGGCTGTAGTGGCAACTGCTGTTACACAGACACAGACAAAGCTACCCCCAGGTAGCCTCTAGCAGGGCTGTAGGGGCAAGTGCTGTTACACAGACACAGACAAAGCTACCCCAGGTAGCCTCTAGCAGGGCTGTAGGGGCAAGTGCTGTTACACAGACACAGACAAAGCTACCCCAGGTAACCTCTAGCAAGGCTGTAGGGGCAAGGGCTGTTACACAGACACAGACAAAGCTACCCCAGGTAGCCTCTATCAGGGCTGTACGGGCAAGTGCTGTTACACAGACACAGCCAAAGCTCCCCCAGGTAGCCTCTAGCAGGGCTGTAGGGGCAAGTGCTGTTACACAGACACAGCCAAAGCTACCCCAGGTAGCCTCTAGCAGGGCTGTAGGGGCAAGTGCTGTTACACAGACACAGACAAAGCTAAACCAGGTGGCCTCTAGCAAGGCTGTAGGGGCAAGTGCTGTTACACAGACACAGACAAAGCTACCCCCAGGTAGCCTCTAGCAGGGCTTTAGGGGCAAGTGCTGTTACACAGACACAGCCAACGCTACCCCCAGGTAGCCTCTAGCAAGGCTGTAGGGGCAAGTGCTGTTACACAGACACAGACAAAGCTACCCCAGGTAGCCTCTATCAGGGCTGTACGGGCAAGTGCTGTAACACAGACACAGACAAAGCTCCCCCAGGTAGCCTCTAGCAGGGCTGTAGGAGCAAGTGCTGTTAGACACAGCCAAAGCTACCCCAGGAAGCCTATAGCAAGACTTTGGGGCAAGTGCTGTTACACAGACACAGACAAAGCTACCCCAGGTAGCCTCTAGCAGGACTTTGGGGCAAGTGCTGTTACACAGACACAGAGAAAGCTACCCCAGGTAGCCTCTAGCAGGGCTGTAGGGGCAAGTGCTGTTACACAGACACAGACAAAGCTCCCCAGGTAGCCTCTAGCAGGGCTGTATGGGCAAGTGCAGTTACACAGACACAGCCAAAGCTACCCCAGGTAGCCTCTAGCAGGGCTGTAGGGGCAAGTGCTGTTACACAGACACAGAAAAAGCTACCCCAGGTAGCCTCTAGCAGGGCTGTAGGGGCAAGTGCTGTTACACAGACACAGAAAAAGCTACCCCAGGTAGCCTCTAGCAGGGCTGTAGGGGCAAGTGCTGTTACACAGACACAGACAAAGCTACCCCAGGTAGCGTCTAGCAGGGCTGTAGGTGCAAGTGCTGTCACACAGACACAGACAAAGCTACCCCAGGTAGCCTCTAGCAGGGCTGTAGGGGCAAGTGCTGTCACACAGACACAGACAAAGCTCCCCCAGGTAGCCTCTAGCAGGGCTGTAGGGGCAAGTGCTGTTACACAGACACAGCCAAAGCTACCCCCAGGTAGCCTCTAGCAGGACTTTGGGGCAAGTGCTGTTACACAGACACAGCCAAAGCTACCCCAGGTAGCCTCTAGCAGGGCTGTAGGGGCAAGTGCTGTCACACACACACAGCCAAAGATACCCCAAGTAGCCTCTAGCAGGGCTGTAGGGGCAAGTGCTGTTACACAGACACAGACAAAGCTCCCCCAGGTAGCCTCTAGCTGGACTTTCGGGCAAGTGCTGTTACACAGACACAGCCAAAGCTACCCCAGGTAGCCTCTAGCAGGACTTTGGGGCAAGTGCTGTTACACAGACACAGACAAAGCTACCCCAGGTAGCCTCTAGCAGGGCTGTAGGGGCAAGTGCTGTTACACAGACAAAGCTACCCCCAGGTAGCCTCTAGCAGGGCTGTCGGGGCAAGTGCTGTTACACACAGACACAGCCAAAGTTACCCCAGGTAGCCTCTAGCAGCGGTGTAGGGGCAAGTGCTGTTACACACAGACAAAGCTACCCCAGGTAGCCTCTAGCAGGGCTGTAAGGGCAAGTGCTGTTACACAGACACAGACAAAGCTACCCCAGGTAGCCTCTAGCAGGGCTGTAGGGGCAAGTGCTGTCACACACAGACACAGCTAAAGCTACCCTAGGTAGCCTCTAGCAGGGCTCTAGGGGCAAGTGCTGTTACACAGACACAGCTAAAGCTACCCTAGGTAGCCCCTAGCAGGGCTGTAGGTGCAAGTGCTTGAACACAGACACTGACAAAGCTACCCCCAGGTAGCCTCTAGCAGGGCTGTAGGGGCAAGTGCTGTCACACAGACACAGACAAAGCTACCCCAGGTAGCCTCTAGCAGGACTTTCGGGCAAGTGCTGTTACACAGACACAGTCAAAGCTACCCCAGGTAGCCTCTAGCAGGACTTTGGGGCAAGTGCTGTTACACAGACACAGACAAAGCTACCCCAGGTAGCCTCTAGCAGGACTTTGGGGCAAGTGCTGTTACACAGACACAGCCAAAGCTACCCCAGGTAGCCTCTAGCAGGGCTGTAGGGGCAAGTGCTGTTACACAGACACAGACAAAGCTCCCCCAGGTAGCTTCTAGCAGGGCTGTAGGGGCAAGTGCTGTTACACAGACACAGACAAAGCTCCCCCAGGTAGCCTCTAGCAGGACTTTGAGGCAAGTGCTGTTACACAGACACAGCCAAAGCTCCCCCAGGTAGCCTCTAGCAGGGCTGTAGGGGCAAGTGCTGTTACACAGACACACAGCCAAAGCTACCCCAGGTAGCCTCTAGCAGGGCTGTAGGGGCAAGTGCTGTTACACAGACACAGACAAAGCTACCCCCAGGTAGCCTCTAGCAGGGCTGTAGGGGCAAGTGCTGTTACACACAGACACAGACAAAGCTACCCCAGGTAGCCTCTAGCAGGGCTGTAGGGGCAAGTGCTGTTACACACAGACACAGACAAAGCTAGCCCAGGTAGCCTCTAGTAGGGCTGTAGGGGCAAGTGCTGTTACACACAGACACAGACAAAGCTAGCCCAGGTAGCCTCTAGCAGGGCTGTAGGGGCAAGTGCTGTTACACAGACACAGCCAAAGCTATCCCCAGGTAGCCTCTAGCATGGCTGTAGGGGCAAGTGCTGTTACACAGACACAGCCAAAGCTATCCCCAGGTAGCCTCTAGCATGGCTGTAGGGGCAAGTGCTGTTACACAGACACAGGCAAAGCTCCCCCAGGTAGCCTCTAGCAGGACTTTGAGGCAAGTGCTGTTACACAGACACAGCCAAAGCTCCCCCAGGTAGCCTCTAGCAGGGCTGTAGGGGCAAGTGCTGTTACACAGACACAGACAAATCTCCCCCAGGTAGCCTCTAGCAGGACTTTCGGGCAAGTGCTGTTACACAGACACAGACAAAGCTAGCCCAGGTAGCCTCTAGCAGGGCTGTAGGGGCAAGTGCTGTTACACAGACACAGACAAAGCTCCCCCAGGTAGCCTCTAGCAGGGCTGTAGGGGCAAGTGCTGTTACACAGACACAGCCAAAGCTCCCCCAGGTAGCCTCTCTCCCCATTGCTTGTGATGTTTACTTCACTACCATCGCCATCGCCTCGCTCTGCTGGGATCGTGGTTCTAAGCCTCGCCCAATTTCCTTCCGTCCATTAAAACGAATTACTCAGTCACTGTGCCGGTGGTGGTGGTGGTGGAGAGGGAGGGAGAGAGTCGGGGGGAGAGTTGGGGGAGTGGGGAGAGTGGGGAGAGTGTTGGTGGAGAAAGTGGGGGGAGAGTGGGGAGAGTGGGGAGAGTGGGGGGAGAGTGGGGAGAGAGTGGGGAGAGTGGGGGGAGTGGGGAGAGAGTGGGGAGAGTGGGGGGAGTGGGGAGAGAGAGAGGGGAGATTGGGGGGAGAGTGGGGAGAGAGTGGGGGGAGAGTGGGGAGAGAGAGGGGAGAGTGGAGAGAGTGGGGGGAGTGGGGGGAGTGGGGAGAGAGAGTGGGGAGAGTTGGGAGAGAGAGGGGAGAGAGTGGGTAGAGTGGGGAGAGAGTGGGGAGAGTGGGGGGGAGAGTGGGGAGAGAGTGCGGAGAGAGTGGGGGGAGAGAGAGGGGAGAGTGGGGGGAGAGTGGGGGGGAGTGGGGAGAGAGTGGGGAGAGTGGGGGGGGGGAGAGTGGGGAGAGTGGGGGGAGAGAGAGTGGGGGGGAGTGGGGAGAGAGTGGGGAGAGTGGGGGGGAGAGTGGGGAGAGAGTGGGGAGAGTGGGGGGGGGGAGTGTGGGGAGAGAGTGGGTAGAGTGGGGAGAGAGTGGGGAGAGTGGGGGGGAGAGTGGGGAGAGAGTGCGGAGAGAGTGGGGGAGAGAGAGGGGGAGTGGGGAGAGAGTGGGGAGAGTGGGGGGGGGGAGAGTGGGGAGAGAGTGGGGAGAGTGGTGGGGGGGGGAGAGTGGGGAGAAAGTGGGGAGAGTGGGGGGAGAGAGAGTGGGGGGGAGTGGGGAGAGAGTGGGGGGGGAGAGTGGGGAGAGAGTGGGGAGAGTGGGGGGGGAGAGTGGGGAGAGAGTGGGGGGAGTGGGGAGAGAGTGGGGGGAGTGGGAAGAGTGGGGGGAGAGTGGGGAGAGAGTGGGGGGAGAGTGGGGGGAGAGAGAGAGGGGAGAAAGTGGGGAGAGAGTGGGGGGAGAGAGTGGGGAGAGTGTGGGGGGAGAGAGTGGGGAGAGAGTGGGGAGAGGGTGGGGGGAGAGTGGGGAGAGAGTGGGGAGAGGGTGGGGGGAGAGTGGGGAGAGTGGGGAGAGAGAGAGTGGGGACAGTGGGGGGAGAGTGAGTGGGGAGAGAGTGGGGGGAGAGTGGGGAGAGTGGGGGGAGAGTGAGTGGGGGGAGAGTGAGTGGGGAGAGAGAGTGGGGAGGGAGAGTGGGGAGAGAGAGTGGGGAGAGTGAGTGGGGGGAGAGTGAGTGGGGAGAGAGAGTGGGGGGGAGAGTGGGGAGAGAGAGTGGGGGGGAGAGTGGGGAGAGAGAGTGGGGAGAGAGTGGGGGGAGAGTGGGGAGAGTGGGGAGAGAGTGGGGGGAGAGTGGGGAGAGTGGGGAGAGAGAGAGTGGGGACAGTGGGGGGAGAGTGGGGGGAGAGAGAGTGGGGGGAGAGTGAGTGGGGAGAGAGTGGGGGGAGAGTGGGGAGAGTGGGGGGAGAGTGAGTGGGGGGAGAGTGAGTGGGGAGAGAGAGTGGGGAGGGAGAGTGGGGAGAGAGAGTGGGGAGAGTGAGTGGGGGGAGAGTGAGTGGGGAGAGAGAGTGGGGGGGAGAGTGGGGAGAGAGAGTGGGGGGGAGAGTGGGGAGAGAGAGTGGGGAGAGAGTGAGTGGGGGGAGAGAGAGTGGGGGGAGAGAGAGTGGGAGGAGAGTGGGGGGAGAGTGGGGAGAGTGGGGAGAGTGGGGAGAGAGTGGGGGGAGAGTGGGGAGAGTGGGGGGAGAGTGGGGAGAGTCGGGAGAGAGAGTGGGGAGGGAGAGTGGGGAGAGAGAGTGGGGAGAGATTGAGTGGGGGGAGAGTGAGTGGGGGGAGAGTGGGGAGAGAGTGGGGGGAGAGTGGGGAGAGTGGGGAGAGAGAGAGTGGGGACAGTGGGGGGAGAGTGGGGGGAGAGAGAGTGGGAGGAGAGTGAGTGGGGAGAGAGTGGGGGGAGAGTGGGGAGAGTGGGGGGAGAGTGGGGAGGGAGAGTGGGGAGAGAGAGTGGGGAGAGAGAGTGGGGGGAGAGTGGGGAGAGAGAGAGTGGGAGGAGAGAGAGTGGGGAGAGATTGAGTGGGGGGAGAGTGAGTGGGGAGAGAGTGGGGAGAGAGTGGGGAGAGTGGGGAGAGTGGGGAGAGAGTGGGGGGAGAGTGGGGAGAGTGGGGAGAGAGTGGGGGGAGAGTGGGGAGAGTGGGGAGAGAGAGAGTGGGGACAGTGGGGGGAGAGTGGGGGGAGAGAGAGTGGGGGGAGAGTGAGTGGGGAGAGAGTGGGGGGAGGGAGAGTGGGGAGGGAGAGTGGGGGGAGAGTTCTCCCACTGCTATCAGATGCCCTCTACCTCAGAGTTTCCACGGCTAATAAGTTATCATCAATAGTGGTATCATCATCAGTACCATCATCATCATCATCAATAGTAGTATCATCACCATCAGTACCATCATCATCATCAGTAGTATCATCATCAATAGAATAATCAATAGTAGTATCATCAACATCATTACCATCATCATCATCATCATCAATAGTAGTATCATCATCAGTAGTAGTATCATCATCAGTAGTAGTATCATCATCAGTAGTATCATCATCGGTAGTATCATCATCAGGATCATCATTAGTAGTAGTATCATCATCATCATCATTAGTAGTATCAAAATCATCATCATCAATAGTATCATCATCAGTAGTATCATAATCATCAGTAGTAACATAATCATCATCATCAGTAGTATTATCATCATCAGTAGTATCATAATCATCTTCAGTAGTATCATTATCATCATCATCATCATTGGTAGTATCATCATCATCAGTAGTATCATCATCTTCAGCAGTATAATCATCAGTAGTATCATAATCATCATTGGTAGTATCATCATCATCAGGAGAATCATCATCATCATCATTAGTATCATCATCATGATCATTAGTAGTATTAATGATACTTGCCTGTTAGGGTCATCAGTGCTGACGTGAAGAACGCTCCAAAATAGAACTTCATCTTGATGTGAGATCTCTCTGTGTGGTGAGTCTATGGTTCTCTGTGTGGTGAGTCTGTGTGGGTCTCTGTGTGGTGAGTCTATGGGTCTCTGTGGTGAGTCTGTGGGTCTCTGTGTGGTGAGTCTATGGGGCTCTGTGTGGTGAGTCTGTGGGTGTCTGTGTGGTGAGTCTGTGGGTCTCTGTGTGGTGAGGCTATGGGTCTCTGTGGTGAGTCTGTGGGTCTCTGTGTGGTGAGTCTGTGGGTCTCTGTGTAGGTATATGGGTCTCTGTGGTGAGTCTATGGGTCTCTGTGTGGTGAGTCTAAGGGTCTCTGTGTGATGAGTCTATGGGTCTCTGTGTGGTGAGTCTGTGGTTCTCTGTGGTGAGTCTGTGGGTCTCTGTGTAGGTCTATGGGTCTCTGTGGTGAGTCTGTGGGTCTCTGTGTGGTGAGTCTATGGGTCTCTGTGTGGTGAGTCTGTGTGGGTCTCTGTGTGGTGAGTCTATGGTTCTCTGTGTGGTGAGTCTGTGTGGGTCTCTGTGTGGTGAGTCTATGGGTCTCTGTGGTAAGTCTGTGGGTCTCTGTGTGGTGATTCTATGGGTCTTTGTGTGGTGAGTCTGTGGGTCTCTGTGTGGTGAGTCTATGGGTGTCTGTGGTGAGTCTGTGGGTCTCTGTGTGGTGAGTCTGTGGGTCTCTGTGTGGTGAGTCTATGGGTCTCTGTGTGGTGAGTCTGTGGGTCTCTGTGTGGTGAGTCTGTGGGTCTCTGTGTGGTGAGTCTGTGGGTCTCTGTGTGGTGAGTCTGTGGGTCTCTGTGTGGTGAGTCTGTGTGGGTCTCTGTGTGGTGAGTCTATGGGTCTCTGTGGTGAGTCTGTGGGTCTCTGTGTGGTGAGTCTGTGGGTCTCTGTGTGGTGAGACTGTGGTTCTCTGTGTGGTGAGTCTATGGGTCTCTGTGTGGTGAGTCTATGGGTCTCTGTGGTGAGTCTGTGGGTCTCTGTGTGGTGAGTCTATGGGTCTCTGTGTGGTGAGACTGTGGTTCTCTGTGTGGTGAGTCTACGGGTCTCTGTGTGGTGAGTCTGTGGGTCTCTGTGTGGTGAGTCTGTGGGTCTCTGTGTGGAGAGTCTATGGGTCTCTGTGTGGTGAGTCTATGGGTCTCTGTGTGGTGAGTCTGTGGGTCTCTGTGTGGTGAGTCTATGGGTCTCTGTGTGGTGAGACTGTGGTTCTCTGTGTGGTGAGGCTATGGGTCTCTGTGGTGAGTCTGTGGGTCTCTGTGTGGTGAGTCTATGGGTCTCTGTGTGGTGAGACTGTGGTTCTCTGTGTGGTGAGGCTATGGGTCTCTGTGGTGAGTCTGTGGGTCTCTGTGTGGTGAGTCTATGGGTCTCTGTGTGGTGAGTCTGTGTGGGTCTCTGTGTGGTGAGTCTATGGGTCTCTGTGGTGAGTCTGTGGGTCTCTGTGTGGTGAGTCTGTGGGTGTCTGTGTGGTGAGTCCGTGGGTCTCTGTGTGGTGAGTCTATGTGGGTCTCTGTGTGGTGAGTCTGTGTGGGTCTCTGTGTGGTGAGTCTATGGGTCTCTGTGGTGAGTCTGTGGGTCTCTGTGTGGTGAGTCTATGGGTCTCTGTGGTGAGTCTATGGGTCTCTGTGGTGAGTCTGTGGGTCTCTGTGTGGTGAGTCTATGGGTCTCTGTGTGGTGAGTCTATGGGTCTCTGTGTGGTGAGTCTGTGAGTCTCTGTGTGGTGAGTCTGTGGGTCTCTGTGTGGTGAGTCTGTGAGTCTCTGTGTGGTGAGTCTGTGGGTCTCTATGTGGTGAGTCTGTGGGTCTCTGTGGTGAGTCTGTGGGTCTCTGTGTGGTGAGTCTATGGGTCTCTGTGTGGTGAGTCTGTGGGTCTCTGTGTGGTGAGTCTATGGGTCACTGTGGTGAGTCTGTGGGTCTCTGTGTGGTGAGTCTATGGTTCTCTGTGTGGTGAGTCTGTGTGGGTCTCTGTGTGGTGAGTCTATGGGTCTCTGTGTGGTGAGTCTGTGGGTGTCTGTGTGGTGAGTCTGTGGGTCTCTGTGTGGTGAGTCTGTGGGTCACTGTGTGGTGAGTCTATGGGTCTCTGTGTGGTGAGTCTATGGTTCTCTGTGTGGTGAGTCTGTGTGGGTCTCTGTGTGGTGAGTCTATGGGTCTCTGTGGTGAGTCTGTGGGTCTCTGTGTGGTGAGTCTATGGGTCTCTCTGTGGTGAGTCTGTGGTTCTCTGTGTGGTGAGTCTGTGTGGGTCTCTGTGTGGTGAGTCTGTGGGTCTCTGTGTGGTGAGTCTGTGGGTGTCTGTGTGGTGAGTCCGTGGGTCTCTGTGTGGTGAGTCTATGGTTCTCTGTGTGGTGAGTCTATGGGTCTCTGTGGTGAGTCTGTGGGTCTCTGTGTGGTGAGGCTATGGGTCTCTGTGGTGAGTCTGTGGGTCTCTGTGTGGTGAGTCTGTGGGTATCTGTGTGGTGAGTCTGTGGGTCTCTGTGTGGTGAGTCTGTGGGTCTCTGGGGGGTGAGTCTATGGGTCTCTGTGTGATGAGTCTGTGGGTCTCTGTGTGATGAGTCTGTGGGTCTCTGTGTGGTGAGTCTGTGGGTCTCTGTGTGGTGAGTCTGTGGGTCTCTGTGTGGTGAGTCTGTGGGTCTCTGTGTGGTGAGTCTGTGGGTCTCTTTGTGATGAGTCTGTGGGTCTCTATGAACGTCTATGGGTCTCTGTGTCTCCGGCCTGGAATTCACTTCTATAAAGACAGAATTACAGACAATTAGACACACACAGTGCGCTAACCACTGCACCACCACTCCCCACTCAAACACACACAGTGCGCTAACCACTGCACCACCACTCCCCACTCACACACAGTGCGCTAACCACAGCACCACCACTCCCCACACACACACACAGTGCGCTAACCACTGCACCACCACTCCCCACTCACACACAGTGCGCTAACCACTGCACCACCACTCCCCACTCACACACACACAGTGCGCTAACCACTGCACCACCACTCCCCACACACACACACAGTGCGCTAACCACTGCACCACCACTCCCCACTCACATACACAGTGCGCTAACCACTGCACCACCACTCCCCACTCACACACACACAGTGCGCTAACCACTGCACCACCACTCCCCACACTCACACACAGTGCGCTAACCACTGCACCACCACTCCACTCACATACACACAGTGCGCTAACCACTGCACCACCACTCCCCACTCACACACAGTGCGCTAACCACTGCACCACCACTCACACACAGTGCGCTAACCACTGCACCACCACTCCCCACACACACAGTGCGCTAACCACAGCACCACCACTCCCCACACACACACAGTGCGCTAACCACAGCACCACCACTCCCCACACACACACACAGTGCGCTAACCACTGCACCACCACTCCCCACACACACACACACAGTGCGCTAACCACTGCACCACCACTCCCCACACACACACAGTGCGCTAACCACAGCACCACCACTCCCCACTCACACACACAGTGCGCTAACCACTGCACCACCACTCCCCACTCACACACACAGTGCGCTAACCACTGCACAACCACTCCCCACACACACACACAGTGCGCTAACCACTGCACCACCACTCCCCACTCACACACACAGTGCGCTAACCACAGCACCACCACTCCCCACTCACACACACACACAGTGCGCTAATCACTGCACCACCACTCTCCACTCACACACACACATACACAAAGTGTATGTGTGTATGTGTTAATGTCTGTGTGTGTTTGTGTGTCTGTGTGTGTTTGAGTCTCCGTGTGTGAGTGTCTGTGTATGTATTTGTGTGTGTGTCTGTGTCTGTGTGAGTGTCTGTGTGTGTGTCTCTATGTGTATCTGTGTGTGTGTGTCTGTGTGTGTCTCTGTGTGTATCTGTGTGAGTCTCTCTGTATCTGTGTGAGTCTCTGTGTATCTGTGTGTGTCTGTGTGTCTGTGTGTGTGAGTCTTTGTGTGTGTGTGTCTGTGTGTGTCTGTGTGTGTGTCTGTGTGTGTATCTGTGTGTCTGTGTGTGTCTGTGTGTGTGTCTGTGTGTCTCTGTGTGTATCTGTGTGAGTGTCTCTGCGTGTATCTGTTTGAGTATCTGTGTATCTGTGTGTGTCTGTGTGTCTCTGTGTGTATCTGTGTGTGTGTGTCTGTGTGTGTGTCTGTGTGTGTCTCTGTGTGTATCTGTGTGAGTGTCTCTGCGTGTATCTGTGTGAGTCTCTGTGTATCTGTGTGTCTGTGTGTGTGTGTGAGTCTTTGTGTGTGTGCCTGTGTGTGTCTGTGTGTGTGTGTCTGTATGTGTGTCTGTGTGATTATTTCTTTGTGTGTCTGTGTGTGTGTATGTCTGTGTGTGTGTGTCTGTGTGTGTGTGTCTGTGAGTGTCTGTGAGAATGTCTGTGTGTGTCTGTGTGTGTCTGTGTGAGTGTCTCTGTGTGTGTCTGTGCGTGTGTGTCTGTGTGTATCTGTGTGAGTGTCTCTGTGAGTGTGTGTGTCTGTGTGTTTCTGTGTGAGTGTTTCTGTGTGTGTCTGTGTGTCTCTGTGTGTGTGTGAGTCTCTGTGTATCTGTGTGTGTCTGTGTGTGTCTCTGTGTGTGTCTGTGTGTCTCTGTGTGTGTATCTGTGTGTGAGTCTCTGTGTGTGTGTCTGTGTCTGTGTGTATGTCAATGTGTGTGTGTGTGTGTCTCTGTGTGTGTGAGAGTCTCTGTATATCTATGTGTGTCTGTGTGTGTTTCTGTGTGAGTCTCTCTGTGTGTGTGTGAGTGTCTCTGTCTGTGTGTCACTGTGTGTCTGTGTGTCACTGTGTGTCTGTGTGTGTGTGAGTGTCTCTGTGTGTCACTGTGTGTGTGTGTCACTGTGTGTGTCACTGTGTGTGTGTCACTGTGTGTGTGTGTCACTGTGTGTGTGTGTGTCTGTGTGTCACTGTGTGTGTGTGTCTGTGTTTGTGTGTGAGTGTCTCTGTGTGTCTGTGTGTGTCTGTGTGTGTGTATCTGTCTGTGTGTGTGTCACTGTGTGTGTGTGTCACTGTGTCACTGTGTGTGCCACTGTGTGTGTGTCACTGTGTGTCACTGTGTGTGTCACTGTGTGTGTGTCACTGTGTGTGTCACTGTGTGTGTAACACTGTGTGTGTGTCTGTGTGTGTGTGTCACTGTGTGTGTCACTGTGTGTGTGTCTGTGTGTGTGTGTCACTGTGTGTGTCACTGTGTGTGTCACTGTGTGTGTAACACTGTGTGTGTGTCTGTGTGTGTGTGTCACTGTGTGTGTCACTGTGTGTGTGTCACTGTGTGTGTCACTGTGTGTGTGTGTCTGTGTGTGTGTGTCACTGTGTGTGTGTGTCACTGTGTGTGTGTCACTGTGTGTGTGTGTCACTGTGTGTGTCACTGTGTGTGTGTGTCACTGTGTGTGTGTCACTGTGTGTGTCACTGTGTGTGTGTCACTGTGTGTGTCACTGTGTGTGTGTGTCACTGTGTGTGTGTCACTGTGTGTGTCACTGTGTGTGTGTGTCACTGTGTGTGTGTGTTACTGTGTGTGTCACTGTGTGTGTCACTGTGTGTGTCACTGTGTGTGTTACTGTGTGTGTCACTGTGTGTGTGTGTCACTGTGTGTGTCACTGTGTGTGTGTGTCACTGTGTGTGTCACTGTGGGTGTGTCACTGTGTGTGTGTCACTGTGTGTGTCACTGTGTGTGTGTCACTGTGTGTGTGTGTCACTGTGTGTGTGTCACTGTGTGTGTGTGTCACTGTGTGTGTGTGTGTCACTGTGTGTGTGTCACTGTGTGTGTGTCACTGTGTGTGTGTGTCACTGTGTGTGTGTCACTGTGTGTGTGTGTCACTGTGTGTGTGTGTCACTGTGTGTGTGTGTGTGTCACTGTGTGTGTCACTGTGTGTGTGTCACTGTGTGTGTCACTGTGTGTGTGTCACTGTGTGTGTGTCACTGTGTGTGTCACTGTGTGTGTGTCACTGTGTGTGTGTGTCACTGTGTGTGTGTGTGTCACTGTGTGTGTCACTGTGTGTGTGTCACTGTGTGTCACTGTGTGTGTCACTGTGTGTGTCACTGTGTGTGTGTCACTGTGTGTGTGTCACTGTGTGTGTCACTGTGTGTGTGTGTGTCACTGTGTGTGTGTGTGTCACTGTGTGTGTAACTGTGTGTGTGTGTGTCACTGTGTGTGTGTGTCACTGTGTGTGCGTGTGTGTCACTGTGTGTGTCACTGTGTGTGTGTGTCACTGTGTGTGTCACTGTGTGTGTGACACTGTGTGTGTGTGTCACTGTGTGTGTGTGTCACTGTGTGTGTCACTGTGTGTGTGTGTCACTGTGTGTGTGTCACTGTGTGTGTGTCACTGTGTGTGTGTCACTGTGTGTGTGTGTGTGTCACTGTGTGTGTCACTGTGTGTGTGTGTCACTGTGTGTGTGTGTCACTGTGTGTGTCACTGTGTGTGTGTCACTGTGTGTGTGTGTCACTGTGTGTGTGTGTCACTGTGTGTGTGTCAGTGTGTGTGTGTCACTGTGTGTGTGTGTCACTGTGTGTGTGTGTGTGTCACTGTGTGTGTGTGTCACTGTGTGTGTGTGTCACTGTGTGTGTGTGTCACTGTGTGTGTGTCAGTGTGTGTGTGTCACTGTGTGTGTGTGTCACTGTGTGTGTGTGTGTGTCACTGTGTGTGTCACTGTGTGTGTGTCACTGTGTGTGTCACTGTGTGTGTGTCACTGTATGTGTGTGTCACTGTGTGTGTGTCACTGTGTGTGTGTGTCACTGTGTGTGTGTCACTGTGTGTGTGTGTGTGTCAGTGTGTGTGTGTCACTGTGTGTGTGTGTCACTGTGTGTGTGTGTGTCAGTGTGTGTGTGTCACTGTGTGTGTGTGTCACTGTGTGTGTGTGTCACTGTGTGTGTCACTGTGTGTGTGTCACTGTGTGTGTGTCACTGTGTGTGTGTATCACTGTGTGTGTCACTGTGTGTGTGTGTCACTGTGTGTGTCACTGTGTGTGTGTGTCACTGTGTGTGTCACTGTGTGTGTGTTTCTCCGCTGTATTTACCCGTTCGATGTCTTCGCTCCCTCTTACTCTGTAATCTCTCTCTCTCTCGTACTCTCTCTAATCTCCACCCTCCCTCTCTCCCTCTCTCTCCATCTCTCCAACCCTCCCTCCCTCTCTCTCCATCTCTCTCTCTCCCTCCCTCTATCCCTCCCTCTCTCTCTCGTACTTTTATATTTTTTTTACGATCACAGGAACCGAGATGATGCTCGGTGCATTCGGCACTTTGCTTCGGCTATCGTATCGGTGATTGTTTTAATGATTTGCTTTGTGTAAACGGCTCCACCTAACCCACCACCCACTCACTCACTCACCCACTCACTCACCCACTCACTCACTCACCCACCCACTCACTCACCCACTCACTCACTCACCCACTCACCCACCCACTCACCCACCCAACTTTTTTAAATGAAAGATTTAACAAACTATTTCTCGCTCTGGTGTCATTAACCATTCACCTATCTCTCTCGCTCTACCCCCTCTCTGCCTACTCCATGTCGCTGTCTCTCAGTCAGTCAGTCACTCAGTCAGTCAGTCACTGACTCAGTCACTCAGTCAGTCACTCACTCAGTCACTCACTCAGTCACTCAGTCAGTTACTCACTCAGTCACTCAGTCAGTCACTCAGTCACTCACTCACTGAGTCACTCACTCAGTCACTCAGTCACTCACTCACTCAGTCACTCAGTCACTCACTCAGTCACTCACTCACTCTCTCACTCACTCAGTCACTCACTCAGCCACTCAGTCAGTCACTCACTCAGTCACTCAGTCAGTCGGTCACTCACTCAGTCACTCAGTCAGTCACTCACTGAGTCAGTCACTCAGTCACTCACTCACTCACTCAGTCACTCACTCAGTCACTCAGTCAGTCACTCACTCAGTCACTCAGTCACTCACTCACTCAGTCACTCACTCACTCAGTCACTCACTCAGTCACTCAGTCAGTCACTCACTCAGTCACTCAGTCACTCACTCAGTCACTCAGTCACTCACTCACTCTATCACTCTCTCACTCACTCAGTCACTCACTCAGTCACTCAGTCACTCACTCACTCTCTCACTCACTCAGTCACTCACTCACTCAGTCACTCACTCACTCAGTCACTCAGTCACTCACACACTCACTCACACACTCATTCACAGCCCTGCTAGAGGCTACCTGGGGTAGCTTTGTCTGTGTCTGTGTAACATCACTTGCCCCTACAGCCCTGCTACAGGCTACCTGGGGGAGCTTTGTCTGTGTCTGTGTAACAGCACTTGCCCCTACAGCCCTGCTAGAGGCTACCTGGGGGAGCTTTGTCTGTGTCTGTGTAACAGCACTTGCCCCTACAGCCCTGCTAGAGGCTACTTGGGGTAGCTTTGTCTGTGTCTGTGCAACTGCACTTGCCTCTACAGCCCTGCTAGAGGCTACCTGGGGGAGCTTTGTCTGTGTCTGTGTAACAGCACTTGCCCCTACAGCCCTGCTAGAGGCTACCTGGGGGAGCTTTGTCTGTGTATTGTTGTACCGTACTGCGAAACCACTTAAATTTGGCCTTGAGGAGAGGGGCGGGAGTTAAAAGCCGCGTCAGAGACACAGACAAAGACAAAGCTCCCCCAGGTAGCCTCTAGCAGGGCTGTAGGGGCAAGTGCTGTTACACAGACACAGACAAAGCTCCCCCAGGTAGCCTCTAGCAGCGCTGTAGGGGCAAGTGCTGTGACACAGACACAGACAAAGCTCCCCAGGTAGCCTCTAGCAGCGCTGTAGGGGCAAGTGCTGTGACACAGACACAGACAAAGCTCCCCCAGGTAGCCTCTAGCAGGGCTGTAGGGGCAAGTGCTGTTACACAGACACAGACAAAACTCCCCCAGGTAGCCTCTAGCAGGGCTGTAGGGGCAAGTGCTGTTACACAGACACAGACAAAACTCCCCCAGGTAGCCTCTAGCAGGGCTGTAGGGGCAAGTGCTGTCAGCCGGCACTGTGGCGACAGACAGAGTGGGTGGGTGGCCAGCACCACGCCCGGCCGCCTTTGTCTCCCCAGTGGCGATGTTTACTACACTACTACACCTCTACACACAGACACACACAAACACAGACACACACACACTAACCCACTCACTCACTCACCTACTCACTCACTAACTCACTCACCCACTCAATCACTCAATCACTCACCCACTCACTCACCCACTCACTCACCCACTCACTCACCTACTCACTCACTAACTCACCCACTCACTAACCCACTCACCTACTCAATCACTCACTCAATCACTCACCCACTCACTCACTCAATCACTCACCCACTCACTCACCCACTCACTCACCCACTCACTCTCCTACTCACTCACTAACTTACCCACTCACTCACTCACCCACTCACCCACTCACCCACTCACCCACTCACCCACTCAACCACTCAATCACTCAATCAATCACTTACCCACTCACTCACCCACTCACTCACTCAATCACTCACCCACTCACCCAATCACTCAATCACTCACTCAATCACTCACCCACTCACTCACTCAATCACTCAATCACTCACCCACTCACTCACCCACTCACTCACCCACTCACTCACCTACTCACTCACTAACTTACCCACTCACTCACTCACCCACTCACCCACTCAACCACTCAATCACTCACTCAATCACTCACCCACTCACTAACCCACTCACTCAATCACTCACCCCCTCAATCACCCACTCACTCACCCACTCACTCACCCACTCACTCAATCATTCACCCCTTCACTCACCCACTGACTCACGCACTCACTCACCCACTCACTCAATCACTCATCCCCTCGCTCACCCACCCACTCACCCACTCACTCACTCAATCACCCACCCACTCACCCACTCACTCACCCACTCACTCACTCACCCACTCACTCAATCACCCACCCACTCACCCACTCACTGACTAATCCACCACAGTGTGTGTGTCTCTGTGTGTGTGTGTCCCTCTCTCTGTGTATGTGTGTCTCTGTTTGTGTCTCTGTGTGTGTCTCTGTGTGTGAGTGTGTGTGTTTGTCTGTGTGTCTCTGTGTGTGTGTCTCTGTGTCTGTCTCTGTGTGTGTCTCTCTGTCTGTCTGTGTGTATGTCTCTGTGTGTGTGTCTGTGTGTGTGTGTCTCTGTGTCTGTCTCTGTGTGTGTCTCTCTGTCTGTCTGTGTGTCTGTGTGTGTGTCTCTGTGTCTGTCTCTGTGTGTGTCTGCGTGTGTGTCTATGTGTGTCTGTCTCTGTGTGTGTCTCTCTGTCTGTCTGTGTGTCTCTGTCTGTGTGTCTCTGTTTGTGTGTCTCTGTGTGTCTGTCTCTGTGTGTGTGTGTCTCTGTGTGTGTCTCTGTGTGTTTCTCTCTGTCTGTCTGTGTGTGTCTCTGTGTGTGTCTCTGTGTCTGTCTCTGTGTGTGTCTCTGTGTCTGCCTCTGTGTGTGTCTCTATGTGTGTGTCTCTGTGTGTGAGTGTGTGTGTCTGTCTGTGTGTCTCTGTGTGTGTGTCTCTCTGTCTGTCTCTGTGTGTCTCTCTGTCTGTGTGTGTGTCTCTGTGTGTGTCTCTCTGTGTGTGTGTGTCTCTGTGTGTCTCTCTGTCTGTCTGTCTGTGTCTCTGTGTGTGTCTCTGCGTGTCTCTCTGTCTGTATGTGTGTTTCTATGTCTGTCTCTCTGTCTCTGTGTGTGTCTGTGTGTGTGTGTCTCTGTGTGTGTGTCTGTATGTGTGTGTGTGTCTGTATGTGTGTGTGTCTCTGTGTGTATCACTGTGTGTGTGTATCACTGTGTGTGTATCACTGTGTGTGTATCACTGTGTGTGTGTCACTGCGTGTGTGTCTGTATGTGTGTGTGTCTGTGTGTGTATCACTGTGTGTGTGTCACTGCGTGTGTGTCTGTATGTGTGTGTGTCTGTGTGTGTGTATCACTGTGTGTTACACAAGCGTCGTGGTGACGTCACCGCCACTTAGTGACGAATGGCGGTTGTTGTTGTTATTGTGGCAAAAACAATTCCCCTACCTCCTCGCGGTGCCGGATGGGCAACTCTGTCGTGGACAGTGCTGTGGGGGGAGGGCCAATTCCGATTGTCTCCTCCCCTCATGGCGTCTGTGACCACCACAGGGGCTAAACGGGGGCTCTGGACGGGTGCGAGGGGCTGGTAACCCCTCCACCTTCAATTAATTACCACTAAACCACGTCTCAAATATCTAACTAATAAGCTTGTGCCGGAGGCCCCGGTAGGCCAGGCGTCTATGACGTCTCCTGGCCAAACCCCAATTGGCGGAGCCAGGAGATTGAATCTCTACCCTCGGGGCTCCTCCAGAAACAACGAAAAGCCACTTCGTGTGGCCACGTGGAATGTTCGAACGCTCACTGCGGAGGAGAGGCTGCCCACTCCTCTGTCGGGAGCTGGACCGGTACCGCCTGGATCTCAGTGGCATTCAGGAGGTCCGGTGGACCGGCTCTGGCTCCTGCCACCATGAAGGGTGGACAGTCCTCTACTCGGGGCAGCAGACTGCCAAACAACAGGGTGTGGCTCTTCTTTTGAACAAAAGAATGAAGGGGGCGTGGGAGCGTGGCTGTGAGGTGTGGGAAGCTGTAAGGCCCCAGGCTACTTTGGGCTCGCCTTCCCATCAACCGGAGGCGAGGAGTGGTGGTCGTGGTTACTTATGCCCCCACCGAAGACGAACATCCGTAGAGGGATGCAGGCAAGGCCGATGAGTCAGATGCCTTCTAAGACCTCCTGTCACAGGTGCTGGCTAAAGTGGCCCCTCGGGATAGAGTCATCTTGTTGGGTGACTTCAATGCCCGAGTTGGTCATGATGCTGGCACCTGGTCTGGAGTGATTGGAGGGAATGGGCCAGATCAGCCCAATAACAACGGTAGGAGGCTGCTAGATTTTTGTGCAGCCCATGGGCTTGTAATTACCAACACGCTGTTCCGGCATCGGCGCATCCACACAACATCATGGATGCATGCCGGGTCCAAGCAAGAACATCTGCTGGACTACATAGTCACGGACCAGCGGATGCGAGCCCATGTCCTTGACACCAGGACCTACCGTGGAGCTGATCTGCCCTCTGACCATCGACTAGTCATCTGTAAGATGCGCCTGCCATTCTTCCACTCCGGTGGTGGATGTACACCCAGGACCCCATTCCAACCTAAAGTGGCCTGGTCTCAGTTATCTGATGAAAGTTGCAAGCGAGAATTTCATCATCGCTTGCGGCTGGGATTGGCATCGTCCCCGACTCCTCCTGATGTCGAGGGCAAATGGGCGAGGTTTAGGACTGTAACTCATGCAGCTGCAATGGCTGCTGTAGGTACGTGGTCCAGACCTCCCCAGTGACCCTGGCTGACAGAGGAAGTGTTCAGAATGGTTGAGAAAAAGCGACAGGCCCACTGTCTTGGGCTACAGAATCAAAGGTCAGAAAATGAGGAGGCTTACCGCAGCCTTCGCTCGGAGGTTCAAAGAGCCGTGAGGCGCTGCAAGGATGGGTGGTGGTCGCGGGTTGCTGAGGAGATGGAGTCTGCCTCAGTGGCCCGCGATCAGAAATCTCTATTTAATTCCATCAAAAAAGTAACCTGCAGCACCACACCTATTACCATCATTAGGGGAAAAAACGGTGATCCAATCTCTGACCCCCAGGAACAGGTTTGCAGATTTGCTGACCATTTCTGTGAGGTCCTGTATGGAGGGGAAATCCCTCAGCCAGGAAAACATCGTGGCACAAAGTGAGGATGACCCTGCTGAGGCTGCGTTGCCTCAAATATTGGAAGAAGTCACCTCCTGTGAGTGGCTGGCTGAGGTGCCATCTGTTGAGGAAGTACTGAAGGCGATCCGGAGTCTGAGACCAGAAAAGGCAGCGGGCAGAGATGATCTCCCAAGCGAAATGCTGAGGGAGGATGGCGTTTGTGCACAGACTGCCCTATATGACATCATAGCAACAGTCTGGACCACTGGACGGGTTCCACAGGATTGGAAAGATGCCCTGGTGGTCCCCCTCTTTAAGTAGGGGAACCGCACAGACTGTAACAACTACAGGGGCATCTCACTCCTCAGTGTTCCAGGAAAGGTCCTGGCAAGGATTATTCAGCATCGCCTTGCCAGGCACGCTGAGGAGAGGCTTGCGGAGCCCCAATGCGGTTTCAGGAAAGGGCGGTCCTGCACAGATGCCATATTTTCTGTCCGTCTGCTACAGCAGAGGTATAGGGAATTCCAGCAAGACCTACATCTCTGCTTTATTGACCTGGTCAAGGCCTATGATACCATCAGTAGGCCTGGGCTCTGGGTTGTTCTTCGTGCTTTTGGAGTCCCTGACCCTCTGCTCACGATCATTAAGGACCTTCACGATGGTGAGCGGGCCCGGGTAAAACTACGTGGCCGGGAGTCAGAGCCATTCCCTGTACACCTTGGGGTGCGACAGGGATGTCCTCTGGCTCCCACATTATTTAACATCTATTTTGACCACGTAGTTTGTGAAGCCTTCAATAGCTGTACCGGGGGAATCTCCATATGGTACAGATATAATGGGAGGCTGATCGATGCCCGGGTGCGGTCAAGGGATGGCTCCCTATTGCTCAACCACGTTATGTATGCTGATGATTTGGTAATAGCTGCTCATTCAGAGGAGAAGTTGGAGACGCTGCTGCTGAGACTGGGCAGTGTGCTTATGACCGGCTCCAGTTTAACAGCAGAGGTCTCACTCCGAATCAGTCGAGCGGCAATATCTTTTCATCGGTTGGGTAACGTTGTGTGGAAGCTACCTGGTCTGTCGCTCTGCACTAAGCTTCAGGTCTTCTCGGCCACGGTCGTTCCCTCCCATCTCTACGCTTGCGAAACGTGGACCCCCCTAATGGAACATCTTCGCCGGTTGGAAACATTTAGGCTGGCCTGCCTACGATCCATCCTGGGTTTAACCAGACTGGATTGTGTGAGGAGCTCACAAATCCTTGAAAGATCTGGGCAAGGTCCCATCGGTGAGCTCCTCCGGCAGGCAAGGCTGCGATGGCTGGGTCATGTAGCCCGCATGCCCAGCCACCGCATGCCGAAACAGCTTTTGTTTGGCCGGATTGAGGGGGCTAAGCGGGCGCGGCACGGGCTAGAGAAGAGATGGAGTGATGTGGTACAGGAGGACGTGGAGCTGAGTGGACTTGCCGATGACTGGTACCAGCGGTGTCAAGATCGGCCTCTGTGGAGGAGGCTCGTGAAGGATGCTACTGGGCAGTTGGAGGCAGTCGCCCTCCAACAACAACGGAGGGCGGAGGAGCGACGCTCACAACAGCGAGCGGAGCGCCGGGTGGCTAAAGCACAGCAGGTTGGCACACTAGGGGGCACAGGTGGTGCATCAGCCAGTCATCTCAGTCATCTCAGTCAGTCGACCCGTGGCACCTGCTGGGTCTGCCCCGTGACCTCCTGCCAGCGGGCGTTCGACACTTCACGTGGCCTCAAGGTGCACGTGGCCTGGCACAAGCCTCGTGGTGACGTCACCGCCACTTAGTGGCGAATGGCGGTTGTTGTTGCTGTTGTTGTTGTGTGTGTGTGAGTCTATGTATGTGTGTGAGTCTGTGTGTGTGTCTGTGTGTGTGTGTCTGTGTGTGTCTGTGTGTATGTGTGTGTATGTGTGTGTGTCTGTGTGTGTGTCTGTGTGTGTGTCTGTGTGTGTGTGTCTGTGTGTGTGATTGTGTGTGTGTCTGTGTGTGTGTGTGTCTGTGTGTGTATGTGTGTGTCTGTGTGTATGTATGTGTGTGTCTGTCACTGTGTGTGTGTGTCTGTGTGTGTGTCTATGTGTATGTCTGTCTGTGTCTGTGTGTGTGTGTAACACTGTGTGTGTGTGTAACACTATGTGTGTGTAACACTGTGTGTGTGTAACACTGTATGTGTAACCTTGTGTGTGTGTATCACTGTGTGTGTAACACTGTGTAACACTGTGTGTGTGTGTAACACTGTGTGTGTGTGTAACACTGTGTGTGTGTGTATAACACTGTGTGTGTGTGTAACACTGTGTGTGTGTGTGTAACACTGTGTGTGTGTGTAACACTGTGTGTGTGTAACACTGTGTGTGTGTGTAACACTGTGTGTGTGTGTAACACTGTGTGTGTGTGTAACACTGTGTGTGTGTGTAACACTGTGTGTGTGTAACACTGTGTGTGTGTAACACTGTGTGTGTGTGTAACACTATGTGTGTGTAACACTGTGTGTGTGTAACACTGTATGTGTAACCTTGTGTGTGTGTATCACTGTGTGTGTAACACTGTGTAACACTGTGTGTGTGTGTAACACTGTGTGTGTGTGTAACACTGTGTGTGTGTAACACTGTGTGTGTGTGTAACACTGTGTGTGTGTGTAACACTGTGTGTGTGTGTAACACTGTGTGTGTGTAACACTGTGTGTGTGTAACACTGTGTGTGTGTAACACTGTGTGTGTGTCTGTGTGTGTGTCTGTGTGTGTGTCTATGTGTATGTCTGTCTGTGTCTGTGTGTGTGTGTAACACTGTGTGTGTGTGTAACACTGTGTGTGTGTGTATAACACTGTGTGTGTGCGTAACACTGTGTGTGTGTGTAACACTGTGTGTGTATAACACTGTGTGTGTGTGTAACACTGTGTGTGTGTGTGTAACACTGTGTGTGTGTGTGTAACACTGTGTGTGTGTGTCTGTGTGTGTGTGTAACACTGTGTGTGTGTGTAACACTGTGTGTGTGTGTAACACTGTGTGTGTGTGTAACACTGTGTGTGTGTGTAACACTGTGTATGTGTGTGTAACACTGTGTGTGTGTGTAACACTGTGTGTGTGTAACACTGTGTGTGTGTAACACTGTGTGTGTGTGTAACACTGTGTGTGTGTAACACTGTGTGTGTGTGTAACACTGTGTGTGTGTGTGTAACACTGTGTGTGTGTGTAACACTGTGTGTGTGTAACACTGTGTGTGTGTGTCTGTGTGTGTCTGTGTGTGTGTGTAACACTGTGTGTGTGTGTGTAACACTGTGTAACACTGTGTGTGTATGTGTGTGTGTGTGTCACTGTGTGTGTGTGTCACTGTGTGTGTGTGTCTGTGTGTGTGTCTGTGTGTGTGTAACACTGTGTGTGTGTGTCTGTGTGTCACTGTGTGTGTGTAACACTGTGTGTGTGTGTCTGTGTGTCACTGTGTGTCTGTGTGTAGAGATGTTGGAGTGGTTGTTGCGCTGCACCGTGAGGTTCCTGGTGAGATGGAACCTCGCAGGAGCAAGAGACGACAGGGATGGTGACGAAGGTGATGGTGGTGATGGTGGTGATGATGGTGGTGATGGTGGTGGTGATGGTGGTGGTGGTGTTGGTGATGGTGGTGGTGGTGATGGTGGTGATGATGGTGATGGTGGTGATGGTGGTGGTGGTGATGGTGGTGGTGGTGATGGTGATGGTGGTGATGGTGAAGATGGTGGTGGTGATGGTGGTGGTGATGGTGGTGGTGATGGTGGTGATGGTGGTGGTGATGGTGTTGGTGGTGATGGTGGTGGTGATGGTGATGGTGGTAATGGTGGTGGTGATGGTGGTGATGGTGGTGGTGATGGTGGTTATGGTGACGAAGGTGATGATGGTGATGGTGGTGGTGATGGTGGTGATGGTGGTGGTGGTGATGGAGATGGTGGTGGTGATGGTGGTGATGGTGGTGGTGGTGATGGTGGTAGTAATGGTGGTATTGTTGGTGGTGATGATGGTGATGGTGGTGATGATGGTGGTGGTGGTGGTGATGGTGGTGGTGATGGTGGTGATGGTGGTGGTGATGGTGGTGATGGTGGTGGTGATGGTGGTGATGGTGGTTGTGGTGATGGTGATGATGGTGGTGATGATGGCGGTGATGGTGGTGGTGGTGGTGGTGATGGTGGTGGTGATGGTGGTGGTGGTGGTGGTGATGGTGGTGATGGTGGTGGTGATGGACGGGCAACGCTGTGGTGGACAGTACCGTGGGGGGGGAGGACCAATTCCGATCGGCATCTCCCCTCATGGCTCTGGACGGACGCGAGAGGCTGGAAACTAAACCACAACTGAAATATCTAACTAATAAGCTTGTGCCGGAGGCCCCGGGGGGACAGGCGTCTATGACGTCTCCTGGCCAAACCCCAATTGGCGGAGCCAGGAGATTGAATCTCTACCCTCGGGGCTCCTCCAGAAAACAACGAAAAGCCACTTCGTGTGGCCACGTGGAATGTTCGAACGCTCACTGCGGAGGAGAGGCTGCCACTCCTCTGTCGGGAGCTGGACCGGTACCGCCTGGATCTCTGTGGCATTCAGGAGGTCCGGTGGACCGGCTCTGGCTCCTGCCACCATGAGGGGTGGACATTCCTCTACTCGGGGCAGCAGACTGCCAAACAACAGGGTGTGGGTCTTCTTTTGAACAAAAAATATGAAGGGGGCGTGGGAGCGTGGCTGTGAGGTGTGGGAAGCTGTAAGCCCCAGGCTACTTTGGGCTCGCCTTCCCATCAACCGGAGGCGAGGAATGGTGGTCGTGGTTACTTATGCCCCCACCGAAGATGAACATCCGTGGAGGGATGCAGGCAAAGCCGATTAGTCAGATGCCTTCTGTGACCTCCTGTCACAGGTGCTGGCTAAAGTGGCCCCTCGGGATAGAGTCATCTTGTTGGGTGACTTCAATGCCCGAGTTGGTCATGATGCTGGCACCTGGTCTGGAGTGATTGGAGGGCATGGGCCAGATCAGCTCAATAACAACGGTAGGAGGCTGCTAGATTTTTGTGCAGCCCATGGGCTTGTAATTACCAACACGCTGTTCCGGCATCGGCGCATCCACACAACATCATGGATGCATGCCGGGTCCAAGCAAGAACATCTGCTGGACTACATAGTGACGGACCAGCGGATGCGAGCCCATGTCCTTGACACCAGGACCTACCGTGGAGCTGATCTGTCCACTGACCATCGACTTGTCATCTGTAAGATGCGCCTGCCATTATTCCACTCCGGTGGTGGGTGTACACCCAGGACCCCATTCAAACCCATAGTGGCATGGTCTCAGTTATCTGATGAAAGTTGCAAGCGAAAATTTCATTATCGCTTGCGGCTGGGATTGGCATCGTCCCCGACTCCTCCTGATGTCGAGGGTAAATGGGCGAGGTTTAGGACTGTGACTCATACAGATGCAATGGCTGCTTTGGGTACACGGTCCAGACCTCCCCAGAGACCCTGGATGACAGAGGAGTTGTTCACGATGGTTGAGAAAAAGCGACAGGCCCACTGTCTTGGGCTACAGAATCCCACGTCAGAGAATGAGGAGGCTTACCGCAGCCTTCGCTCGGAGGTTCGGAGAGCCGTGAGGCGCTGCAAGGATGGGTGGTGGTCGCGGGTTGCTGAGGAGATGGAGTCTGCCTCAGTCGCCCGCGATCAGAAATCCCTATTTAATTCCATCAAAAAGTAACCTGCAGCGCCACACCTATTACCATCATGAGGGGGAAAAACGGTGACCCAATCTCCGACCCCCAGGAACAGGTTTGCAGATTTGCTGAGCATTTCTGTGAGGTCCTGTTTGGAGGGGAAATCCCTCAGCCAGGAAAACATCGTGGCACAAAGTGAGGATGACCCTGCTGAGGCTGCGGTGCCTCAAATATTGGAAGAAGTCACCCCCTGTGAGTGGCTGGCTGAGGTGTCATCTGTTGAGGAAGTACTGAAGGCAATCCGGAGTCTGAGACCAGGAAAGGCAGCGGGCTGAGATGATCTCCCAAGCGAAATGCTGAGGGAGGGTGGCGTTTGTGCACAGACTGCCCTATATGACATCATAACAACAGTCTGGACCACTGGACGGGTTCCAGAGGATTGGAAGGATGCCCTGGTGGTCCCCCTTTTTAAGAAGGGGGACCGCACAGACTGTAACAACTACAGGGGCATCTCACTCCTCAGTTTTCCAGGAAAGGTCCTGGCAAGGATTATTCAACATCGCCTCGCCAGGCACGCTGAGGAGAGGCTTGCGGAGCCCCAATGCAGTTTCAGGAAAGGGCGGTCCTGCACAGATGCCATATTTTCTGTCCGTCTGCTACAGCAGAGGTATAGGGAATTCCAGCAAGACCTACATCTCTGCTTTATTGACCGGGTCAAGGCCTATGATACCATCAGAAGGCCGGGCTCTGGGTTGTTCTTCGTGCTTTTGGAGTACCTGACCCTCTGCTCACGATAATTAAGGACCTTCATGATGGAGAGCGGGCCCGGGTGAAACTACGTGGCCGGGAGTCAGAGCCATTCCCTGTACACCTTGGGGTGCGACAGGGATGTCCTCTGGCTCCCACATTATTTAACATCCATTTTGACCACGTAGTTCGTGATGCCTTCAATAGCTGTACCGTGGGAATCTCCATTTGGTACAGATATAATGGTAGGCTGATCGATGCCCTGGTGCGGTCAAGGGATGGCTCCCTATTGCTCAACCACGTTATGTATGCCGATGATTTGGTAATAGCTGCTCATTCAGAGGAGGAGTTGGAGACGCTGCTGCTGAGACTGGAGCTTGCCACTAAGAGGTGGGGCCTTACCATCAGCCCCACCAAAACTAAGCACCTGCCTGGGTATTTTGTACCATCGGACACTCCACCCCCACAACTCCCAATCGGTGATGGGGCAGTTGTGGAGAGATTGGAGAGTTTCCCATACCTGGACAGTGTGCTTATGACCGGCTCCAGTTTAACAGCAAAGGTCTCGCTCCGAATCAGTCGAGCGGCAATATATTTTCATCGGTTGCGTAACACTGTGTGGAAGCTACCTGGTCTGTCGCTCCGCACTAAGCTTCAGGTCTTCTTGGCCACGGTCATTCCCTCCCATCTCTACGCTTGCGAAACGTGGACCCCCATAATGGAACATCTTCGGCGGTTGGAAACATTTAGGCTGGCCTGCCTACGATCCATCCTGGGTTTAACCAGGCTGGATTGTGTGAGGAGCTCACAAATCCTTTAAAGATCTGGGAAAGGTCCCATCAGTGAGCTCCTCCGGCAGGCAAGGCTGCGATGGCTGGGTCATGTAGCCCGCATGCCCAGCCACCGCATGGCGAAACAGCTTTTGTTCGGCCGGATCGAGGGGGCTGTGGAGGAGGCTCGTGAAGGATGCTATTGGGCAGTTGGAGGCAGTCGCCCTCCAACAACAACGGAGGACGGAGGAGCGACGCTCACAACAGCGAGCCGAGCGCCGGGTGACTAAAGCACAGCAGGTTGGCACAGTAGGGGGCACAGGTGGTGCATCAGCCAGTCATCTCAGTGATCTCAGTCAGTCGAACCGTGGCACCTGGGTCTGCCCAGTGACCTCCTGCCAGCGGGCGTTCGACACTTCACGTGGCCTCACGGTGCACATAGCCTGGCACAAGCGTCGTGGTGACGTCCCCGCCACTTAGTGGCGAATGGCGGTTGTTGTTGTTGTGTAACACTGTGTGTGTGTGTCTGCGTGTGTGTGTATGTGTGTGTCTGTGTGTGTGTGTCTGTGTGTGTAACACTGTGTGTGTGTGTGTGTAACACTGTGTGTGTGTGTCTGTGTGTGTGTCTGTGTGTGTGTGTCTGTGTGTGTGTGTCACTGTGTGTAACACTGTGTAACACTGTGTGTGTGTCTGTGTGTGTGTCTGTGTGTGTGTCTGTGTGTGTGTGTGTCTGTGTGTATGTGTGTGTGTGTGTCACTGTGTGTGTAACACTGTGTAACAGTGTGTGTGTGTCTGTGTGTGTGTGTGTCTGTGTGTGTGTCTGTGTGTGTATGTCTGTGTGTGTAACAATGTGTGTGTGTATGTGTGTGTCTGTGTGTGTGTGTCTGTGTGTGTCTGTGTGTGTGTGTATTACTATGTGTGTGTGTATCACTATGTGTGTGTGTGTGTCTGTGTGTGTAACACTGTGTGTGTAAGTGTGTGTGTGTCTGTGTGTGTGTAACACTGTGTGTGTGTGTAACACTGTGTGTGTGTCTGTGTAACACTGTGTGTGTGTCTATGTGTGTCACTGTGTGTGTGTGTAACACTGTGTGTGTGTCTGTGTGTGTGTAACACTGTGTGTGTGTGTAACACTGTGTGTGTGTCTGTGTGTGTGTGTCTGTGTGTGTGTCTGTGTGTGTGTAACACTGTGTGTGTGTAGAGATGTTGGAGTGGTTGTTGCGCTGCACCGTGAGGTTCCTGGTGAGATGGAACCTCGCAGGGGCAAGAGACGACAGGGATGTTGACGAAGGTGATGGTGGTGATGGTGGTGGTGATGATGATGATGGTGTTGGTGGTGGTGGTGGTGATGGTGGTGATGGTGGTGGTGATGATGGTGGTGATGGTGGTGATGGTGGTGATGGTGATGGTGGTGGTGATGGTGGTGGTGGTGATGGTGGTGATGGTGATGGTGCTGATGGTGGTGGTGGTGATGGTGGTGGTGGTGGTGATGGTGATGGTGGTGATGGTGATGGTGGTGATGGTGGTGATGGTGGTGATGGTGACGAAGGTGATGATGGTGGTGATGATGGTGGTGATGATGGTGGCGATGGTGGTGGTGGTGGTGATGGTGGTGATGGTGATGGTGGTGATGGTGATGGTGGTGATGGTGATGATGGTGATGATGGTGGTGATGGTGGTGGTGGTGATGGTGGTGGTGATGGTGATGGTGGTGATGGTGATGATGGTGGTGATGGTGGTGATGGTGGTGGTAGTTGTGGTGGTGGTGGTAATGGTGGTGGTGGTGGTGGTAAAAATGGTGGTGGTGATGGAGATAATGGTGGTGGTGGTGATGGTAGTAAAGATGGTGGTGATGATGGTTGTGGTGATGGTGGTGGTAATGATGGTGGTGATGGTGGTGGTGATGGTGGCGGTGGTGATGGTGGTGATGGTAATGGTGGTTGTGGTAATGATGGTGATGATGGTGGTGGTGGTTTTGGGTGTGGTAATGGTGGTGGTGTTGGCGGTGGTGATGGGGAAGGTGGTGGTGGTGACGGTGGTGGTGATGGTGATGATCGTGGTGGTGATGGTGATGAGGAAGGTGGTGATGGTGGTATTGTTGGTGGTGATGGTGGTGATGGTGGTGATGGTGGTGATGGTGATGGTTGTGGTGATGGTGATGGTGGTGGTGGTGATGGTGGTGCTGGTGGTGGTGTTGTTTGTGGTGGTGGTGGTGGTGATGATGGTGGTGATGGTGGTGGTGATGGTGGTGGTGATGGTGGTGGTGATGGTGGTGATGGTGGTGGTGATGGTGGTGGTGATGGTGGTGGTGATGGTGGTGATGGTGGTGGTGATGGTGACGACGGTGATGGTGGTGGTGATGATGGTGGTGATGGTGGTGATGGTGGTGATGGTGGTGGTGATGGTGGTGATGGTGGTGGTGATGACGGTGATGGTGGTGGTGATGGTGGTGATGATGGTGGTGATGGACCGGCAACGCTGTGGTGGACAGTACCGTGGGGGGGGAGGACCAATTCCGATCGGCATCTCCCCTCATGGCTCTGGACGGATGCGAGAGGCTGGAAACAAAACCACAACTGAAATATCTAACTAATAAGCTTGTGCCGGAGGCCCCGGGGGGACAGGCGTCCATGACGTCTCCTGGCCAAACCCCAATTGGCGGAGCCAGGAGATTGAATCTCTACCCTCGGGGCTCCTCCAGAAACAACGAAAAGCCACTACGGGTGGCCACGTGGAATGTTCGAACGCTCACTGCGGAGGAGAGGCTGCCACTCCTCTGTCGGGAGCTGGACCGGTACCGCCTGGATCTCTGTGGCATTCAGGAGGTCCGGTGGAGCGGCTCTGGCTCCTGCCACCATGAGGGGTGGACAGTCCTCTACTCGGGGCAGCAGACTGCCAAACAACAGGGAGTGGCTCTTCTTTTGAACAAAAGAATGAAGGGGGCGTGGGAGCGTGGCGGTGAGGTGTGGGAAGCTGTAAGCCCCAGGCTACTTTGGGCTCGCCTTCCCATCAACCGGAGGCGAGGAATGGTGGTCGTGGTTACTTATGCCCCCACCGAAGACGAACATCCGTGGAGGGATGCAGGCAAGGCCGATGAGTCAGATGCATTCTATGACCTCCTGTCACAGGTGCTGGCTAAAGTGGCCCCTCGGGATAGAGTCATCTTGTTGGGTGACTTCAATGCCCGAGTTGGTCATGATGCTGGCACCTGGTCTGGAGTGATTGGAGGGCATGGGCCAGATCAGCTCAATAACAACGGTAGGAGGCTGCTAGATTTTTTGTGCAGCCCATGGGCTTGTAATTACCAACACGCTGTTCCGGCATCGGCGCATCCACACAACATCATGGATGCATGCCGGGTCAAAGCAAGAACATCTGCTGGACTACATAGTGACGGACCAGCGGATGCGAGCCCATGTCCTTGACACCAGGACCTACCGTGGAGCTGATCTGCCCTCTGACCATCGACTAGTCATCTGTAAGATGCGCCTGCCATTCTTCCACTCCGGTGGTGGGTGTACACCCAGGACCCCATTCCAACCTAAAGTGGCCTGGTCTCAGTCAGCTGATGAAAGCTGCAAGCGAGAATTTCATCATCGCTTGTGGCTGGGGTTGGCATCGTCCCCCACTCCTCCTGATGTCGAGGGTAAATGGGCGAGGTTTAGGACTGTGACTCATACAGCTGCAATGGCTGCTTTAAGTACGCGGTCCAGACCTCCCCAGAGACCCTGGCTGACAGAGGAGGTGTTCAGAATGGTTGAGAAAAAGCGACAGGCCCACTGTCTTGGGCTACAGAATCAAACGTCAGAAAATGAGGAGGCTTACCGCAGCCTTCGCTCGGAGGTTCAAAGAGCCGTGAGGCGCTGCAAGGATGGGTGGTGGTCGCGGGTTGCTGAGGAGATGGAGTCTGCCTCAGTGGCCCGCGATCAGAAATCTCTATTTAATTCCATCAAAAAAGTAACCTGCAGCACCACACCTATTACCATCATTAGGGGAAAAAACGGTGATCCAATCTCTGACCCCCAGGAACAGGTTTGCAGATTTGCTGAGCATTTCTGTGAGGTCCTGTATGGAGGGGAAATCCCTCAGCCAGGAAAACATCGTGGCACAAAGTGAGGATGACCCTGCTGAGGCTGCTTTGCCTCAAATATTGGAAGAAGTCACCTCCTGTGAGTGGCTGGCTGAGGTGCCATCTGTTGAGGAAGTATTGAAGGCGATCCGGAGTCTGAGACCAGGAATGGCAGCGGGCAGAGATGATCTCCCAAGCGAAATGCTGAGGGAGGGTGGCGTTTGTGCACAGACTGCCCTATATGACATCATAGCAACAGTCTGGACCACTGGACGGGTTATGCAGGATTGGAAGGATGCCCTGGTGGTCCCCCTCTTTAAGTAGGGGGACCGCACAGACTGTAACAACTACAGGGGCATCACACTCCTCAGTGTGCCGGGAAAGGTCCTGGCAAGGATTATTCCACATCGCCTTGCCAGGCACACTGAGGAGAGGCTTGCGGAGCCCCAATGCGGTTTCAGGAAAGGGCGGTCCTGCACAGATGCCATATTTTCTGTCCATCTCCTACAGCAGAGGTATAGGGAATTACAGCAAGACCTACATCTCTTCTTTATTGACCTGGTCAAGGCCTATGATACCATCAGTAGGCTTGGGCTCTGGGTTGTTCTTCGTGCTTTTGGAGTACCTGACCCTCTGCTCACGATCATTAAGGACCTTCATGATGGTGAGCGGGACCGGGTAAAGCTACGTGGCCGGGAGTCAGAGCCATTCCCTGTACACCTTGGGGTGCGACAGGGATGTCCTCTGGCTCCCACATTATTTAACATTTATTTTGACCACGTAGTTCGTGAAGCCTTCAATAGCTGTACCGGGGGAATCTCCATTTGGTACAGATATAATGGGAAGCTGATCGATGCCCTGGTGCGGTCAAGGGATGGCTCCCTATTGCTCAACCACGTTATGTATGCTGATGATTTGGTAATAGCTGCTCATTCAGAGGAGGAGTTGGAGACGCTGCTGCTGAGACTGGAGCGTGCCACTAAAAGGTGGGGCCTTACCATCAGCCCCACCAAAACTAAGCACCTGCCTGGGTATTTTGTACCATCGGACACTCCACCCCCACAACTCCCAATCGGTGATGGGGCATTTGTGGAGAGATTGGAGAGTTTCCCATACCTGGGCAGTGTGCTTATGACCGGCTCCAGTTTAACAGCAAAGGTCTCGCTCCGAATCAGTCGAGCGGCAATATCTTTTCATCGGTTGCGTAACGCTGTGTGGAAGCTACCTGGTCTGTCGCTCCGCACTAAGCTTCAGGTCTTCTCGGCCACGGTCATTCCCTCCCATCTCTACGCTTGCGAAACGTGGACCCCCCTAATGGAACATCTTCGCCGGTTGGAAACATTTAGGCTGGCCTGCCTACGATCCATCCTGGGTTTAACCAGGCTGGATTGTGTGAGGAGCTCACAAATCCTTTAAAGATCTGGGAAAGGTCCCATCAGTGAGCTCCTCCGGCAGGCAAGGCTGCGTTGGCTGGGTCATGTAGCCCGCATGCCCAGCCACCGCATGCCGAAACAGCTTTTGTTCGGCCGGATCGAGGGGGCTGTGGAGGAGGCTCGTGAAGGACGCTATTGGGCAGTTGGAGGTAGTCGCCCTCCAACAACAACGGAGGGTGGAGGAGCGACGCTCACAACAACGAGCGGAGTGCCGGGTGGCTAAAGCACAGCAGGTTGGCACAGTAAGGGGCACAGGTGGTGCATCAACCAGTCACCTCAGTGATCTCAGTCAGTCGACCCGTGGCACCTGGGTCTGCCACGTGACCTCCTGCCAGCGGGCGTTCGACACTTCACGTGGACTCAAGGTGCACATAGCCTGGCACAAGCGTCGTGGTGACGTCACCGCCACTTAGTGGCGAATGGCGGTTGTTGTGTGTCTGTGTGTGTGTCTGTGTGTGTGTGTCTGTGTGTGTGTCTGTGTGTGTCTGTGTGTCTGTGTGTGTGTGGTGTCTGTGTGTGTGTGATTGTGTGTGTGTGTCTGTGTGTGTGTGTCTGTGTGTGTATGTGTGTTTGTGTGTATGTATGTGTGTGTCTGTCACTGTGTGTGTGTGTCTGTGTGTGTCTGTGTGTGTCTATGTGTGTGTCTGTCTGTGTGTGTGTGTGTGTAACACTGTGTGTGTGTATCACTATGTGTGTGTAACACAGTGTGTGTGTGTGTGTAACACTGAGTGTGTGTAACACTGTGTGTAACACTCTGTGTGTGTGTGTCTGTGTGTGTGTGTGTAACACTGTATGTGTGTAACACTGTGTGTGTGTATAACACTGTGTGTGTAACACTGTGTGTGTGTCTGTGTGTGTAACACTGTGTGTGTGTCACTGTGTGTGTGTCACTGTGTGTGTGTGTGACTGTGTGTGTGTCACTGTGTGTGTGTAGCACTGTGTGTGTGTGTAACACTGTGTCTGTGTGTCTGTGTGTGTAGAGATGTTGGAGTGGTTGTTGCGCTGCACCGTGAGGTTCCTGGTGAGATGGAACCTCGCAGGGGCAAGAGACGACAGGGATGGTGACGAAGGTGATGGTGGTGGTGATGGTGGTGGTGATGGTGGTGGTGGTGGTGATGGTGGTGGTGATGGTGGTGGTGATGGTGGTGATGATGGTGATGGTGGTGATGGTGGTGGTGGTGATGGTGGTGGTGGTCGTGGTGGTGATGGTGGTGGTGGTGATGGTGATGGTGGTGATGGTGGTGGTGGTGATGGTGGTGATGGTGGTGGTGATGGTGATGGTGGTGATGGTGAAGATGGTGGTGGTGATGGTGGTGGTGGTGGTGATGGTGGTGGTGATGGTGATGATGGTGATGGTGGTGGTGATGGTGGTGGTGGTGATGGTGGTGATGGTGATGGTGGTGATGGTGGTGATGATGGTGATGGTGGTGATGGTGATGGTGGTGGTGATGGTGATGATGGTGGTGGTGGTGGTGATGGTGGTGGTGATGGTGGTGGTGATGATGATGGTGGTGGTGGTGGTAATGGTGGTGGTGGTGATGGTGGTGGTGGTGGTGTTGTTTGTGGTGGTGATGGTGGTGATGATGATGGTGCTGGTGGTGGTGATGGTGGTGGTGATGGTGGTGGTGGTGGTGATGGTGGTGATGATGGTGGTGATGATGATGGTGGTGGTGGTGGTGATGGTGGTGGTGGTGATGGTGGTAGTAATGGTGGTGGTGATGGTGGTGGTGGTGATGGTGGTGATGGTGGTGGTGTTGTTTGTGGTGGTGGTGGTGATGGTGGTGGTGGTGATGGTGATGGTGGTGATGGTGGTGGTGGTGGTGATGGTAATGATGGTGGTGTTGGTGGTGGTGGTGGTGATGGTGGTGGTGATGATGGTGGTGATGATGGTGGTGATGATGATGGTGGTGGTGGTGGTAATGGTGGTGGTGGTGATGGTGGTGGTGGTGGTGATGGTGGTGATGGTGGTGGTGTTGTTTGTGGTGATGGTGGTGATGGTGGTGATGGTGGTGATGATGGTGGTGGTGATGGTGGTGGTAGTGATCGTGGTAGTAATGGTGGTGATGGTGGTGATGGTGGTGGTGATGGTGGTGGTGATGGTGGTGGTGATGGTGATGATGGTGATGGTGGTGGTGATGGTGGTGATGGTGATGGTGGTGATGGTGATGGTGGTGGTGATGGTGATGATGGTGGTGGTGGTGGTGGTGGTGATGGTGGTGGTGATGATGGTGGTGGTGATGATGATGGTGGTGGTGGTGGTGGTGATGATGATGGTGGTGATGATGATGGTGGTGGTGGTGGTAATGGTGGTGGTGGTGATGGTGGTGGTGGTGGTGTTGTTTGTGGTGGTGATGGTGGTGATGATGATGGTGCTGGTGGTGGTGATGGTGGTGGTGATGGTGGTGGTGGTGATGGTGGTGATGATGGTGGTGATGATGATGGTGGTGGTGGTGGTGATGGTGGTGGTGATGGTGATGGTGGTAGTAATGGTGGTGGTGCTGGTGATGGTGGTGGTGGTGATGGTGGTGATGATGATGGTGTTGTTTGTGGTGGTGGTGGTGGTGGTGGTGGTGATGGTGGTGGTGGTGGTGGTGGTGGTTATGGTGATGCTGGTGGTGGTGGTGATGGTGGTAGTAATGGTGGTGATGGTGGTGATGGTGGTGGTGTTGGTTGTGGTGGTGGTGGTGATGGTGGTGGTGGTGATGGTGGTGGTGATGATGGTGGTGATGATGATGGTGCTGGTGGTGGTGATGGTGGTGGTGATGGTGGTGGTAGTGATGTGGTAGTAATGGTGGTGGTGATGGTGGTGATGGTGGTGGTGGTGATGGTGATGGTGGTGGTGATGATGGTGGTGATGATGGTGGTGATGATGATGGTGGTGGTGGTGGTGATGGTGGTGGTGATGGTGGTGATGATGGTGGTGATGATGATGGTGGTGGTGGTGGTGATGGTGGTGGTGATGGTGGTAGTAATGGTGGTGGTGATGGTGGTGGTGATGGTGGTGGTGATGGTGGTGGTGGTGGTGGTTATGGTGATGCTGGTGGTTTTGGTGATGGTGGTGGTGATGGTGGTGGTGGTGGTGATGATGGTGGTGATGATGATGGTGGTGGTGGTGGTGATGGTGGTGGTGGTGGTGATGGTGGTAGTAATGGTGGTGGTGCTGGTGATGGTGGTGGTGATGGTGGTAGTAATGGTGGTGGTGATGGTGGTGGTGATGGTGGTGCTGGTGGTGGTGTTGTTTGTGGTGGTGGTGATGGTGGTGATGGTTGTGGTGATGGTGGTGGTGATGATGGTGGTGATGGTGGTGATGGTGGTGGTGATGGTGGTGGTGATGATGGTGATGGTGGTGGTGATGGTTGTGGTGATGGTGGTGGTGATGATGGTGGTGATGGTGGTGATGGTGGTGTTGTTTGTGGTGGTGGTGGTGGTGGTGGTGGTGATGGTTGTGGTGGTGGTGGTGATGGTGGTGGTGATGGACCGGCAACGCTGTGGTGGACAGTACCGTGGGGGGGGAGGACCAATTCCGATCGGCATCTCCCCTCATGGCTCTGGACGGACGCGAGAGGCTGGAAACAAAACCACAACTGAAATATGTAACTAATAAGCTTGTGCCGGAGGCCCCGGGGGGTCAGGCGTCCATGACGTCTCCTGGCCAAACCCCAATTGGCAGAGCCAGGAGATTGAATCTCTACCCTCGGGGCTCCTCCAGAAACAACGAAAAGCCACTACGGGTGGCCACGTGGAATGTTCGAACGCTCACTGCGGAGGAGAGGCTGCCCACTCCTCTGTCGGGAGCTGGACCGGTACCGCCTGGATCTCTGTGGCATTCAGGAGGTCCGGTGGACCGGCTCTGGCTCCTGCCACCATGAGGGGTGGACAGTCCTCTACTCGGGGCAGCAGACTGCCAAACAACAGGGAGTGGCTCTTCTTTTGAACTAAAGAATGAAGGGGGCGTGGGAGCGTGGCGGTGAGGTGTGGGAAGCTGTAAGCCCCAGGCTACTTTGGGCTCGAGTTCCCATCAACCGCAGGCGAGGAGTGGTGGTCGTGGTTACTTATGCCCCCACCGAAGATGAATATCCGTGGAGGGATGCAGGCAAAGCCGATGAGTTAGATGCCTTCTATGACTCCTGTCACAGGTGCTGGCTAAAGTGGCCCCTCGGGATAGAGACCAGGAAAGGCACCGGGCAGAGATGATCTCCCAAGCGAAAGGCTGAGGGAGGGTGGTGTTTGTGCACAGACTGCCCTACATGACATCATAACAACGGTCTGGACCACTGGACGGGTTCCGCAGGATTGGAAGGATGCCCTGGTGGTCCCCCTCTTTAAGAAGGGGGACCGCACAGACTGTAACAACTACAGGGGCATCTCACTCCTCAGTGTTCCAGGAAAGGTCCTGGCAAGGATTATTCAGCATCGCCTTGCCAGGCACGCTGAGGAGAGGCTTGCGGAGCCCCAATGCGGTTTCAGGAAAGGGCGGTCCTGCACAGATGCCATATTTTCTGTCCGTTTGCTACAGCAGAGGTGTAGGGAATTCCAACAAGACCTACATCTCTGCTTTATTGACCTGGTCAAGGCCTATGATACCATCAGTAGGCCTGGGCTCTGGGTCGTTCTTCGTGCTTTTGGAGTACCAGACCCTCTGCTCACGATCATTAAGGACCTTCATGATGGTGAGCAGGCCCGGGTAAAACTACGTGGCCGGGAGTCAGAGCCATTCCCTGTACACCTTGGGGTGCGACAGGCATATCCTCTGGCTCCCACATTATTTAACATCTATTTTGACCACGTAGTTCGTGATGCCTTCAATAGCTGTACCGGGGGAATCTCCATATGGTACAGATACAATGGGAGGCTGATCGATGCCCGGTCAAGGGATGGCTTCCTATTGCACAAACACGTTATGTATGCTGATGATTTGCTAATAGCTGCTCAGTCAGAGGAGGAGTTGGAGACGCTGCTGCTGAGACTGGAGCGTGCCAATAAGAGGTGGGGCCTTACCATCAGCCCCACCAAAACTAAGCACCTGCCTGGGTATTTTGTACCATCGGACACTCCACCCCCACAACTCCTAATCGGTGATGGGGCAGTTGTGGAGAGAGTGGAGAGTTTCCCATACCTGGGCAGTGTGCTTATGACTGGCTCCAGTTTAACAGCAGAGGTCTCACTCCGAATCAGTCGAGCGGCAATATCTTTTCATCGGTTGCGTAACGCTGTGTGGAAGCTACCTGGTCTGTCGCTCCGCACTAAGCTTCAGGTCTTCTCGGCCACGGTCATTCCCTCCCTTCTCTACGCTTGCGAAACGTGGACCCCCCATAATGGAACATCTTCACACACAGACACACATACACAGACAAACGCACACACAGAGACAAACACACACCGACACACACACAAACACACACACAGAGACACACAGACACACAGAGAGACACACACACAGACACACACACACAGACACATAGACACACGCACAGAGACACACAGACACACACACACACAGATATACACACAGAGACACACACAGAGACACACAAACAACAACAACAACAACAACAACCGCCATTCGCCACTAAGTGGCGGTGACGTCACCACGACGCTTGTGCCAGGCTATGTGCACCCTGAGGCCACGTGAAGTGTCGAACGCCCGCTGGCAGGAGGTCACGGGGCAGACCCAGGTGCCACGGGTCGACTGACTGAGATGACTGGCTGATGCACCACCTGTGCCCCCTACTGTGCCAACCTGCTGTGCTTTAGCCACCCGGCGCTCCGCTCGCTGTTGTGAGCGTCGCTCCTCCGCCCTCCGTTGTTGTTGGAGGGCGACTGCCTCCAACTGCCCAGTAGCATCCTTCACGAGCCTCCTCCACAGAGGCCGATCTTGACACCGCTGGTACCAGTCATCGGCAAGTCCACTCAGCTCCACGTCCTCCTGTACCACATCACTCCATCTCTTCTCTAGCCCGTGCCGCGCCCGCTTAGCCCCCTCAATCCGGCCAAACAAAAGCTGTTTCGGCATGCGGTGGCTGGGCATGCGGGCTACATGACCCAGCCATCGCAGCCTTGCCTGCCGGAGGAGCTCACCGATGGGACCCTGCCCAGATCTTTCAAGGATTTGTGAGCTCCTCACACAATCCAGTCTGGTTAAACCCAGGATGGATCGTAGGCAGGTCAGCCTAAATGTTTCCAACCGGCGAAGATGTTCCATTAGGGGGGTCCACGTTTCGCAAGCGTAGAGAAGGGAGGGAATGACCGTGGCCGAGAAGACCTGAAGCTTAGTGCGGAGCGACAGACCAGGTAGCTTCCACACAGCGTTACGCAACCGATGAAAAGATATTGCCGCTCGACTGATTCGGAGTGAGACCTCTGCTGTTAAACTGGAGCCAGTCATAAGCACACTGCCCAGGTATGGGAAACTCTCCACTCTCTCCACAACTGCCCCATCACCGATGGAGAGTTGTGGGGGTGGAGTGTCCGATGGTACAAAATACCCAGGCAGGTGCTTAGTTTTGGTGGGGCTGATGGTAAGGCCCCACCTCTTAGTGGCACGCTCCAGTCTCAGCAGCAGCGTCTCCAACTCCTCCTCTGACTGAGCAGCTATTACCAAGTCATCAGCATACATAACGTGGTTGAGCAATAGGGAGCCATCCCTTGACCGCACCCGGGCATCGATTAGCCTCCCATTATATCTGTACCATATGGAGATTCCCCCGGTACAGCTATTGAAGGCTTCACGAACTACGTGGTCAAAATAGATGTTAAATAATGTGGGAGCCAGAGGACATCCCTGTCGCACCCCAAGGTGTACAGGGAATGGCTCTGACTCCCGGCCACGTAGTTTTACCCGGGCCCGCTCACCATCATGAAGGTCCTTAATGATCGTGAGCAGAGGGTCAGGTACTCCAAAAGCACGAAGAACGACCCAGAGCCCAGGCCTACTGATGGTATCATAGGCCTTGACCAGGTCAATAAAGCAGAGATGTAGGTCTTGTTGGAATTCCCTACACCTCTGCTGTAGCAGACGGACAGAAAATATGGCATCTGTGCAGGACCGCCCTTTCCTGAAACCGCATTGGGGCTCCGCAAGCCTCTCCTCAGCGTGCCTGGCAAGGCGATGCTGAATAATCCTTGCCAGGACCTTTCCCGGCACACTGAGGAGTGAGATGCCCCTGTAGTTGTTACAGTCTCTGCGGTCCCCCTTCTTAAAAAGGGGGACCACCAGGGCATCCTTCCAATCCTGCGGAACCCGTCCAGTGGTCCAGACTGTTGTTATGATGTCATATAGGGCAGTCTGTGCACAAACGCCACCCTCCCTCAGTATTTCGCTTGGGAGATCATCTCTGCCCGCTGCCTTTCCTGGTCTCAGACTCCGGATCGCCTTCAATACTTCCTCAGCAGATGGCACCTCAGCCAGCCACTCACAGGGGGTGACTTCATCCAATATTTGAGGCACCGCAGCCTCAGCAGGGTCATCCTCACTTTGTGCCACGATGTTTTCCTGGCTGTGGGATTTTCCCTCCCCCAGGACCTCACAGAAATGCTCAGCAAATCTGCGAACCTGTTCCTGGGGGTCGGAAATTGGATCACCGTTTTTTCCCCTAATGATGGTAATAGGTGTGGCGCTGCAGGTTACTTTTTTGATGGAGTTAAATAGCGATTTGTGATCACGGGCCACTGAGGCAGACTCCATCTCCTCAGCAACCCGCGACCACCACCCATCCTTGCAGCGCCTCACGGCTCTCCGAACCTCCGAGCGAAGGCTGCGGTAAGCCTCCTCATTTTCTGACGTGGGATTCTGTAGCCGATGACAGTGGGCCTGTCGCTTTTTCTCAACCATCCTGAACAACTCCTCTGTCATCCAGGGTGTCTGGGGAGGTCTGGACCGCGTACCCAAAGCAGCCATTGCAGCTGCATGAGTCACAGTCCTAAACCTCGCCCATTTACCCTCGACATCAGGAGGAGTCGGGGACGATGCCAATCCCAGCCGCAAGCGATGATGAAATTCTCGCTTGCAACTTTCATCAGATAACTGAGACCAGGCCACTTTAGGTTGGAATGGGGTCCTGGGTGTACACCCACCACCGGAGTGGAAGAATGGCAGGCGCATCTTACAGATGACTAGTCGATGGTCAGAGGGCAGATCAGCTCCACGGTAGGTCCTGGTGTCAAGGACATGGGCTCGCATTCGCTGGTCCGTCACTATGTAGTCCAGCAGATGTTCTTGCTTGGACCCGGCATGCATCCATGATGTTGTGTGGATGCGCCGATGCCGGAACAGCGTGTTGGTAATTACAAGCCCATGGGCTGCACAAAAATCTAGCAGCCTCCTACCGTTGTTATTGAGCTGATCTGGCCCATGCCCTCCAATCACTCCAGACCAGGTGCCAGTATCATGACCAACTCGGGCATTGAAGTCACCCAACATGATGACTCTATCCCGAGGGGCCACTTTAGCCAGCACCTGTGACAGGAGGTCATAGAAGGCATCTGACTCATCGGCTTTGCCTGCATCCCTCCACGGATGTTCATCTTCGGTGGGGGCATAAGTAACCACGACCACCATTCCTCGCCTCCGGTTGATGGGAAGGCGAGCCCAAAGTAGCCTGGGGCTTACAGCTTCCCACACCTCACCGCCACGCTCCCACGCCCCCTTCATTCTTTTGTTCAAAAGAAGACCCACACCCTGTTGTTTGGCAGTCTGCTGCCCCGAGTAGAGGACTGTCCACCCCTCATGGTGGCAGGAGCCAGAGCCGGTCCACCGGACCTCCTGAATGCCGCATAGATCCAGGCGGTACCGGTCCAGCTCCCGACAGAGGAGTGGCAGCCTCTCCTCCGCAGTGAGCGTTCGAACATTCCACGTGGCCACCCGTAGTGGCTTTTCGTTGTTTCTGGAGTAGCCCCGAGGGTAGGTATTCAATCTCCTGGCTCCGCCAATTGGGGTTTGGCCAGGAGACGTCATAGACGCCTGGCCCCCCGGGGCCTCCGGCACAAGCTTAGTTGTTACATATTTCACTTTAATTCGTGGTTTTGTGGTAATTAATTGAAGGTGGAGGGGTTACCAGCCCCTCGCACCCGTCCAGAGCCCCCGTTTAGCCCCTGTGGTGGACACATATGCCATGAGGGGAGGAGCCAATCAAAATTGGAACTCCCCCCACAGCACTGTCCACGACAGAGTTGCCCATCCGGCACCGCGAGGAGGTAGGGGGTTGTTTTGCCGGACACACAAACACACACACAGACACACACACACAGACACACAGAGAGACACACACACACAGAGACACACGCACAGAGACAAACACAGACACAGAGACACACAGACACACACACAGAGACACACACAGAGACACACAGACACACACACAGAGACACACACAGACATACACACAGAGAAACACACAGACACACAAACAGAGACACACAGACACACACACAGACACACACAGAGACACACACAGACACACACACAGAGACACACAGAGACACACACACAGACACACACAGAGACACACAGACACACACAGAGAGACACACAGACACACACACAGACACACACACAAACACACACACACAGACACAGAGACACACACACAGAGACACACACACAGACACACACACAGAGACACATAGACACACACACAGAGACACACACAGACACACAAACAGAGACACACAGACACACACAGAGACACACAGACACACACAGAGACACACACAGACAGACACACAGAGACACACAAAGACACATACACACAGACACACGCACAGAGACACACACAGACACACACACAGAGACAGACACAGACACAGAGACACACAGACACACACACAGAGACACACACAGAGACACACAGACACAAACACACACAGACACACAGACATACACACAGAGACACACAGAGACACACAGACACAGAGACACAGAGACACACAGACATACACAGACACAGAGACACACACACACGGACACACACAGAGAAACACACACAGAGGCACACACACAGAGACACACAGACACACACATAGACACACACAGAGACACACACAGACAGAGACACACAGACACACACAGAGACACACAGAGACACACACAGAAACACACACACAGAGACACACACAGACACACACACAGACACACACACAGAGGCACACACACAGAGACACACAGACACACACAGAGACACACACAGACACACACACACAGACACACACACACACAGACACACACAGACAAGGACAAACAGACACACACAGAGACACACAGAGACACACACACACACACAGACACACACACAGAGACACACAGACCCACACACAGAGACACACACACACACACAGACACACACAGACACACACACAGACACACAGACACACACACAGAGACACACACACAGAGACACACAGACACACACACACACAGACACACACAGACACAGACACACACAGACACACACACAGACACACACAGACACACACAATAACACACACACAGACACACACACACAGAACCACACACACAGAGACGTGAATAGCCTAGTGCGCTAATTGCTGGCCCACCGCTCTCTCCCCACTCTCTCGTTCTCTCTCCCCTAATCACCATCAATCTCTCTCCCGTTTCTTCTCTCTCCAATTACCACACCCCCCACTCTCCCCCCACTCTCCCTCCACTCTCCCCACTCTCCCCACTCTCCCCACTCTCCCCCCACTCTCCCCACTCTCCCCCCACTCTCTCCCCACTCTCTCCCCACTCTCTCCCCACTCTCCCCACTCTCCTCACTCTCCCCCCACTCTCCCCACTCTCCCCACACCCCCCACTCTCTCCCCACTCTCCCCA
>NW_027423117.1:0-15000 GCF_048934315.1 Petromyzon marinus
GGTCCTCCGTTTTGTCCCTCCGCGTTTTATAATCACGCATCTCGAGTCATTTGGCTCCTGCTATAAATGTCCCCGTGATGACGAGCCGGCTCCTGACCGCTCCTGACAGAGAGCTGCATCGCTCAGCGGGGCCCTTACAATACATAAATAAATAAAGAGTCCACAGCTTTAGTTTATCTTCTTTGGTTCTTTCGGTAAAGTCACGTAAAATGAGAATAAAATAATAAATTGATAAAATAACACAATAATATTCTCACGACGTTTCGGCCACAACACAAGCGGCCTTCATCAGGTGAAGGGGCGAGACTGTCTGGTAGGACAGCGCTGTCCTACCAGACAGTCTCGCCCCTTCACCTGATGAAGGCCGCTTGTGTTGTGGCCGAAACGTCGTGAGACAGTCTCGCCCCTTCACCTGATGAAGGCCGCTTGTGTTGTGGCCGAAACGTCGTGAGAATATTATTGTGTTATTTTATTTTATCAATTTATTATTTTATTCTCATTCTACGTGACTTTACCGAAAGAACCAAAGAAGATGAATCATTGCAGTCACGAAAGCTTTAAATTGAAGCTTTAGTTTAGTCATATGTCCCGGGCGTTCGGACGTCATACAGAGCTGTACTCTACCTGGAACCTCTTCCTCCACGCACACCTCCAAAGGATTTGAGTCGACAGGCTCTGCACTCACGCGCACGCACGCACGCATGCACACGCACGCACACAGACACCAGCTCAAGGTAAACACGTTCGCAAATGCACAACGGGTCCTTGTGTTGTCGTACTGACCGCCCGGAGTACACACAAGGCCAGCATGGCGCCGAGGTGTCTAGGAGATGTTGACTACCTCGCCTCGTACGCAGGAGGTCTTGGGTTCGAACCCGACCCTGACAATGCCTGCTGCTGCTGCTGTATATTTGGAGTGTGCGTCTCTCTCTCTCATCATCATCACGGTGTCTAGGAGATGTTAACTACCTCGCCTGGTACGCAGGAGGTCGTGGGTTCGAACCCGACCCTGACGATGCCTGCTGCTGTATATTTGGAGTGTGCGTCTCTCTCTCATCATCATCACGGTGTCTAGGAGATGTTAACTACCTCGCCTGGTACGCAGGAGGTCGTGGGTTCGAACCCGACCCTGACAATGCCTGCTGCTACTGTATATTTGGAGTTTGTGGTGTCTCTCTCATCATCATCACGGTGGCTAGGAGATGTTAACTGCCTCGCCTGGTATACAGGAGGTCGTGGGTTCGAACCCGACCCTGACAATGCCTGCTGCTGCTGTATATTTGGAGTTTGTGGTGTCTCTCTCATCATCATCACGGTGGCTAGGAGATGTTAACTGCCTCGCCTGGTACGCAGGAGGTCGTGGATGCGACCCCGACCCTGACAATGCCTGCTGCTGCTGTATATTTGGAGTTTGTGGTGTCTCTCTCATCATCATCACGGTGGCTAGGAGATGTTAACTCCCTCGCCTGGTCTACAGGAGGTCGTGGGTTCGAACCCACGCCCCTGACAATGCCTGCTGCTGCTGTATATTTGGAGTTTGTGGTGTCTCTCTCATCATCATCACGGTGGCTAGGAGATGTTAACTGCCTCGCCTGGTACGCAGGAGGTCGTGGATGCGACCCCGACCCTGACAATGCCTGCTGCTGCTGTATATTTGGAGTTTGTGGTGTCTCTCTCATCATCATCACGGTGGCTAGGAGATGTTAACTCCCTCGCCTGGTCTACAGGAGGTCGTGGGTTCGAACCCACGCCCCTGACAATGCCTGCTGCTGCTGTATATTTGGAGTTTGTGGTGTCTCTCTCATCATCATCACGGTGGCTAGGAGATGTTAACTCCCTCGCCTGGTCTACAGGAGGTCGTGGATGCGACCCCGACCCTGACAATGCCTGCTGGTGCTGCTGTATATTTGGAGTTTGCGTCTCTCTCATCATCATCATCATCACCACAGTGGCTAGACGATGCACGTGCGCACGCAAAGACACACCCCGTGTTGTCACACTGCCGTTGGCGAAGGCCTATCGAGGCCGGCCGGCCGGCCAGCTGGCCGGCCCGGGACACTCGAAGTTCACACACACACACGGCAACGCAGCACGTGCACGCGCTCACGCTCGCACGCGCGCGCACACACCGCGCGCACGACTCCCACTACTCATTCGACCAGCCGTGCTGTACGTATATATGCGTGCGTGTGTGGACATTCTTTCGCACCGTGCGAAGCCGACCGCGCCAACCGGAGGTGCGAGGGAAGGGCAGACTTGGCGCAGAAAATTAGTTCCAAAGAAATGTGTTTGCCGACCCAGATGGCGGTGCAAAAGCGCGTGGCTCCGGTGGCTAACACGGGCAGGAGGAGCGTTCCCCGAGACGGGCCGCACAAGGGCGCGTCTGAAAGCGCCGCGGATTTTCGGGCGACCACCGTCTCCGTTCGATGGCCTAGCAGCCAAACGCGGCGGCCGCTGCCAGGGCGGCCGGAGTTTGCGTGAAAGGTCGGCCAAAGGAGCCCCGGACCTCCGGTACGGTAGCGCGACCGCCCCCGCACGCCGCCGCCGCCGCACGCCGCCCACCTCTGGCGGCGTGCGGTGGCGCCGCGGCGAGCCTGCGTAGGCCCGAGAGGCTCCCGACGGCCATCTGGTTGAGCACGGCGGGCAGCATGTCGCTCAGGTGGCGGCTCTCGGCGTGGCCCGACACGGCAAACGTGTTGGCGCCGATCGTGGCCTGCACCTTGGGGTTGTTGAAGTGGAGCACCATGCCGTCCTCCCTGAACATGTTCACCTGGGCACGGCGGGGCGGGCACGGGTGAGCGAGCGGTGCAGGTGAGCGAGCGAGCGGTGCAGGTGAGCGAGCGAGCGGTGCAGGTGAGCGAGCGAGCGGTGCAGGTGAACGAGCGAGCGGTGCAGGTGAACGAGCGGTGCAGGTGAACGAGCGAGCGGTGCAGGTGAACGAGCGGTGCAGGTGAACGAGCGGTGCAGGTGAACAAGCGAGCGGTGCAGGTGAACGAGCGGTGCAGGTGAACGAGCGGTGCAGGTGAACGAGCGAGCGGTGCAGGTGAATGAGCGAGCGGTGCGGGTGAACGAGCGGTGCAGGTGAACGAGCAAGGTGCAGGTGAACGAGCAAGGTGCAGGTGAACGAGCGAGCGAGTGGTGCAGGTGAACGAGCGGTGCAGGTGAACGAGCAAGGTGCAGGTGAACGAGCAAGGTGCAGGTGAACGAGCGAGTGGTGCAGGTGAACGAGCGGTGCAGGTGAACGAGCGGTGCAGGTGAACGAGCGAGCGGTGCAGGTGAACGAGCGGTGCAGGTGAACGAGCGGTGCAGGTGAACGAGCGGTGCAGGTGAACGAGCGAGCGAGCGGTGCAGGTGAAGGAGCGAGCGAGGGGACGCAGCCGAGCAGTCTGGAATCCAGAAGGCCGCCCCTGGTTAATGCCGTGGTGAGTACACGTGAGAGTCTATACACGTGTGTGTACACGTGTGTGTGTACACGTGTGTGTGTGTACACGTGTGTGTGTACACGTGTGAGTGTGTGTACACGTGTGAGTGTGTGTACACGTGTGTGTGTGTACACGTGACAGTGTGTACACGTGCGTGTGTGTACATGTGCGTGTGTGTACACGTGTCTGTGTGTGTGTACACGTGACAGTGTGTACACGTGTGTGTGTGTACACGTGTGTGTGTGTGTGTACACGTGTCTGTGTGTACACGTGTGTGTGTGTGTGCGACAAGCGGTAGTGTAGTGGTTAACAGCGCAACGCTGCGCTAGGAATCCGGCGACCTGAGTTCGATTCCCACTCACGGCCAACACCACCGGTGACGACTATTGTAACCGGTCCCGGGCCTCCCCTAGGTCGACTCGGCCTCAAATGAGTCACCTGGTGCGGTGTGTAGTAAACATCGCCACTGGGGAGACAAAGGCGGCCGGGCGTGGTGCTGGCCACCCACCCCCTCGTGTGCCGTGCCGGCCTTCACAGGTGCTGCTCGCTAACAGCACTTGCCCCAACAGTCTGTTAAGGCTATACGGGTGATCTTTGTCTTCGTGTGAGGTTGCTCGCTAGCTTACAGCACTTGCCCCAACATTCTGTTACAGGCTACACGGGTGATCTTTGTCTTTGTGTAAGGTTGCTCGCTAACAGCACTTGCCCCTACAATCTGTTACAGGCTACACGGGTGATCTTTGTCTTTGTGTGAGGTTGCTCGCTAACAGCACTTGCCCCTACAGTCTGTTACAGGCTACACGGGTGATCTTTGTCTTTGTGTGAGGTTGCTCGCTAACAGCACTTGCCCCAACATTCTGTTACAGGCTACACGGGGGATCTTTGTCTTTGTGTGAGGTTGCTCGCTAACAGCACTTGCCCCAACAGTCTGTTACAGGCTACACGGGTGATCTTTGTCTTGGTGTGAGGTTGCTCGCTAACAGCACTTGCCCCAACACTCTGTTACAGGCTACACAGGTGATCTTTGTCTTTGTGTGAGGTTGCTCGCTAACAGCACTTGCCCCAACAGTCTGTTACAGGCTACACGGGTGATCTTTGTCTTGGTGTGAGGTTGCTCGCTAACAGCACTTGCCCCAACAGTCTGTTACAGGCTACACAGGTGATCTTTGTCTTTGTGTGAGGTTGCTCGCTAACAGCACTTGCCCCAACACTCTGTTACAGGCTACACGTGGGGTGGACGCTCGCTGGGGATTCCCCTGACGTCATTCCGCGTCACGGTCCAAAATTTGGCAAATTCGAAAATCACACCGCTAATTACTCAATTCCACAGCAGCAAGGATCTGAGTGAGAAGGTGGGTGCCACGGTGGCTAGGAGATGTTGACTACCTCGCCTGGTGTACAGGAGGTCGTGGGTTCCATCCCCACCCTGACGATGCCTGCTGCTGTATAGGAGTCAGGGTCTCTCATCATCATCACGGTGGCTAGATGTTGATTACCTCGCCTGGTGTACAGGAGGTCGTGGGTTCCATCCCCACCCTGACGATGCCTGCTGCTGTATATTTGGAGTCTGCGTCTCTCTCTCATCATCATCACAGTGGCTATGAGATGTTAACTACCTCGCCTGGTGTACAGGAGGTCGTGGGTTCCATCCCCACCCTGACGATGCCTGCTGCTGTATAGGAGTCAGGGTCTCTCATCATCATCATCACGGTGGCTATGAGATGTTAACTACCTCGCCTGCTATACAGGAGGTCGTGGGTTCCATCCCCACCCTGACGATGCCTGCTGCTGTATAGGAGTCAGGGTCTCTCATCATCATCACGGTGGCTAGGAGATGTTGATTACCTCGCCTGGTGTACAGGAGGTCGTGGGTTCGATCCCCACCCTGACAATGCCTGCTGCTGCAGCTGCATTTTTTGAGTCTGCGTCTCTCTCATCATCATCACGGTGGCTAGGAGATGTTGACTACCTCGCCTGGCCTACAGGAGGTCGTGGGCTCCATCCCCCACCCTGACAATACCTGCTGCTGCTGTATTTTTTGAGTCTGCGTCTCTCTCATCATCATCACGGTGGCTATGAGATGTTGACTACCTCGCCTGGTATACAGCAGGTCGTGGGTTCCATCCCCAACCCTGACAATGCCTGCTGCTGCTGTATATATTTTGGAGTCTGCTTCTCTCTCTCCCCGTGGTCGCGTGGATTTGTCTCCGGCTCCTCCGGTTTTTGCCTCCACATTGAGAATCAACATCAACCAGGCGTTTTAGAGAATTTGTCCCGATGTAAATGTCCACACGGTAATGACTCACGCTTCGTTAAGCCGTCGTTTGTGAGCGAGGTGGTGAGTGAGGTGGTGAGTGAGGTGGTAAGCGAGGTGGTGAGCGAGGTGGTGAGCGAGGTGGTGAGTGAGCTGGTGAGTGAGGCGGTGAGTGAGGTGGTGAGCGAGGCGGTGAGTGAGGTGGTGAGTGAGGTGGTGAGTGAGGCGGTGAGTGAGGTGGTGTGAGGTGGTGAGTGAGGTGGTGAGCGAGGTGGTGAGTGAGCTGGTGAGTGACGTGGTGAGCGAGGTGGCGAGTGAGGTGGTGTGCGAGGTGGTGAGTGAGGTGGTGTGCGAGGTGGTGAGTGACGTGGTGAGTGAGTTGGTGAGCGAGGTGGTGAGTGAGGTGGTGAGTGAGCTGGTGAGTGAGGTGGTGAGTGAGGTGGTGAGCGAGGTGGTGAGCGACGTGGTGAGTGAGGTGGTGAGTGAAGCGGTGAGTGAGGCGGTGAGTGAGGTGGTGAGCGAGGTGGTGAGCGAGGGTGAGCGAGGTGGTGAGTGACGTGGTGAGTGAGGTGGTGAGTGAGGTGGTGAGCGAGGTGGTGAGCGAGGTGGTTAGCGAGGTGGTGAGCGAGGTGTTGAGTGAGGTGGTGAGTGAGCTGGTGAGCGAGGTGGTGAGTGAGGTGGTGAGTGAGCTGGTGAGTGACGTGGTGAGCGAGCTGGTGAGCGAGGTGGCGAGTGAGCTGGTGAGCGGAGTGGTGAGTGAGCTGGTGAGCGAGGTGGTGAGTGAGCTGGTGAGTGACGTGGTGAGCGGAGTGGTGAGTGAGCTGGTGAGCGAGGTGGTGAGTGAGCTGGTGAGCGAGGTGGTGAGTGAGCTGGTGAGTGAGGTGGTGAGTGACGTAGTGAGTGAGGTGGTGAGTGAGGTGGTGAGTGAGGTGGTGAGTGAGGTGGTGAGTGACATAGTGAGTGACGTGGTGAGCGGAGTGGTGAGTGAGCTGGTGAGCGAGGTGGCGAGTGAGCTGGTGAGCGGAGTGGTGAGCGAGGTGGTGAGTGACGTGGTGAGTGCGCTGGTGAGCGAGGTGGCGAGCGAGCTGGTGAGCGGAGTGGTGAGTGAGCTGGTGAGCGGAGTGGTCCTCACTTCCTCGATGCCGGTGATGTTGTTCACGGAGAGCTTCTTGAGGGAGCTCTGCAGCTTCCTGTCGTCGGCAGGGGCCGTGCGGTGAACAATCTTCCTCTTGCGGCGTGCGGTGCCCTGTGTCACGGTGAGTGTCACAGTGAGTGTTACAGTGAGTGTTACACACAGTGAGTGTTACACACAGTGAGTGTCACAGTGAGTGTTACAGTGAGTGTTACAGTGAGTGTCACACATGGTGAGTGTTACAGTGAGTGTCACAGTGAGTGTTACACACAGTGAGTGTTACAGTGAGTGTTACAGTGAGTGTCACGGTGAGTGTTACAGTGAGTGTCACACACAGTGAGTGTTACAGTGAGTGTTACAGTGAGTGTTACACACAGTGAGTGTTACAGTGAGTGTTACACACGGTGAGTGTTACACACAGTGAGTGTCACAGTGAGTGTTACAGTGAGTGTTACAGTGAGTGTTACAGTGAGTGTCACACACAGTGAGTGTCACAGTGAGTGTCGCGGTGAACAATCTTCCTCTTGCGGCGTGCGGTGCCCTGTGTCACAGTGAGTGTCACAGTGAGTGTCACAGTGAGTGTTACACACAGTGAGTGTTACAGTGAGTGTTACAGTGAGTGTCACAGTGAGTGTCACAGTGAGTGTCACGGTGTCACAGTGAGTGTTACAGTGAGTGTCACAGTGAGTGTTACACACAGTGAGTGTTGCAGTGAGTGTCACGGTGAGTGTTATAGTGAGTGTCACAGTGAGTGTTACACACAGTGAGTGTTACACACAGTGAGTGTTACAGTGAGTGTTACAGTGAGTGTCACAGTGAGTGTTACACACAGTGAGTGTTACAGTGAGTGTTACACACGGTGAGTGTTACACACAGTGAGTGTCACAGTGAGTGTCACAGTGAGTGTCACACACAGTGAGTGTTACAGTGAGTGTCACAGTGAGTGTCACACACAGTGAGTGTCACAGTGAGTGTTACACACAGTGAGTGTTACAGTGAGTGTCACAGTGAGTGTTACAGTGAGTGTTACACACAGTGAGTGTTACAGTGAGTGTCACAGTGAGTGTTACACACAGTGAGTGTTACAGTGAGTGTCACAGTGAGTGTCACAGTGAGTGTTACACACAGTGAGTGTTACAGTGAGTGTCACAGTGAGTGTTACACACAGTGAGTGTTACAGTGAGTGTCACAGTGAGTGTTACAGTGAGTGTTACAGTGAGTGTCACAGTGAGTGTTACAGTGAGTGTTACACACAGTGAGTGTCACAGTGAGTGTCACAGTGAGTGTTACACACAGTGAGTGTCACACACAGTGAGTGTCACAGTGAGTGTTACACACAGTGAGTGTTACACACAGTGAGTGTTACAGTGAGTGTTACAGTGAGTGTTACACACAGTGAGTGTTACACACAGTGAGTGTCACAGTGAGTGTTACACACAGTGAGTGTTACAGTGAGTGTCACGGTGAACAATCTTCCTCTTGCGGCGTGCAGTGCCCTGTGTCACAGTGAGTGTCACAGTGAGTGTCACAGTGAGTGTTACACACAGTGAGTGTTACAGTGAGTGTTACAGTGAGTGTTACACACAGTGAGTGTCACGGTGTCACAGTGAGTGTTACAGTGAGTGTCACAGTGAGTGTTACACACAGTGAGTGTTGCAGTGAGTGTCACGGTGAGTGTTACAGTGAGTGTCACAGTGAGTGTTACACACAGTGAGTGTTACAGTGAGTGTCACAGTGAGTGTTACACACAGTGAGTGTTACAGTGAGTGTTACAGTGAGTGTCACAGTGAGTGTTACACACAGTGAGTGTCACAGTGAGTGTCACACACAGTGAGTGTTACAGTGAGTGTTACACACAGTGAGTGTTACAGTGAGTGTTACACACAGTGAGTGTTACAGTGAGTGTTACAGTGAGTGTTACACACAGTGAGTGTTACACACAGTGAGTGTTACAGTGAGTGTTACACACAGTGAGTGTTACACACAGTGAGTGTCACAGTGAGTGTTACACACAGTGAGTGTTACAGTGAGTGTTACAGTGAGTGTTACACACAGTGAGTGTTACAGTGAGTGTTACACACAGTGAGTGTTACACACAGTGAGTGTCACAGTGAGTGTTACACACAGTGAGTGTTACAGTGAGTGTCACGGTGAACAATCTTCCTCTTGCGGCGTGCGGTGCCCTGTGTCACAGTGAGTGTCACAGTGAGTGTTACACACAGTGAGTGTTACACACAGTGAGTGTCACAGTGAGTGTTACAGTGAGTGTTACACACAGTGAGTGTCACAGTGAGTGTCACACACAGTGAGTGTTACAGTGAGTGTTACAGTGAGTGTCACAGTGAGTGTCACAGTGAGTGTTACAGTGAGTGTCACGGTGTCACAGTGAGTGTTACAGTGAGTGTCACAGTGAGTGTTACACACAGTGAGTGTTGCAGTGAGTGTCACGGTGAGTGTTACAGTGAGTGTCACAGTGAGTGTTACACAGTGAGTGTTACACACAGTGAGTGTTACAGTGAGTGTTACAGTGAGTGTCACAGTGAGTGTTACACACAGTGAGTGTTACAGTGAGTGTCACACACAGTGAGTGTTACAGTGAGTGTTACACACAGTGAGTGTTACAGTGAGTGTTACACACAGTGAGTGTTACAGTGAGTGTTACACACGGTGAGTGTCACGGTGAGTGTCACAGTGAGTGTCACGGTGAGTGTTACACACAGTGAGTGTCACAGTGAGTGTCACGGTGAACAATCTTCCTCTTGCGGCGTGCAGTGCCCTGTGTCACAGTGAGTGTTACAGTGAGTGTCACGGTGTTACAGTGAGTGTTACAGTGAGTGTTACACACGGTGAGTGTTACACACAGTGTCACAGTGAGTGTTACAGTGAGTGTTACACACGGTGAGTGTTACACACAGTGAGTGTCACAGTGAGTGTCACGGTGAGTGTCACAGTGAGTGTCACAATGAGTGTCACGGTGAGTGTCACAGTGAGTGTCACACACAGTGAGTTACAGTGAGTGTGACAGTGAGTGTCACGGTGAGTGTCACAGTGAGTGTCACAGTGAGTGTTACACACAGTGAGTGTCACGGTGAGTGTCACAGTGAGTGTCACAGTGAGTGTTACAGTGAGTGTTACACACAGTGAGTGTTACAGTGAGTGTTACAGTGAGTGTTACACACAGTGAGTGTTACAGTGAGTGTTACACACAGTGAGTGTTACAGTGAGTGTCACAGTGAGTGTCACAGTGGGTGTCACACACAGTGAGTGTTACAGTGAGTGTTACACACAGTGAGTGTCACAATGAGTGTCACAGTGAGTGTCACAGTGGGTGTCACACACAGTGAGTGTCACACAAGGTGACTGTCACAGTGAGTGTCACGGTGAGTGTCACAGTGAGTGTCACAGTGGGTGTCACACACAGTGAGTGTCACACACGATGAGTGTCACGGTGAGTGTCACACACGGTGAGTGTTACAGTGAGTGTCACACACAGTGAGTGTCACAGTGAGTGTCACACACGGTGAGTGTCACAGTGAGTGTCACAGTGAGTGTCACACACAATGGGTGTCAGTGTCACAGTGAGTGTCACACACAGTGAGTGTCTCGGTGAGTGTCACAGTGAGTGTCACATTGAGTGTCACGGTGAGTGTCACAGTGAGTGTCACGGTGAGTGTCACAGTGTCACACACAATGAGTGTCAGTGTCACAGTGAGTGTCACACACAATGAGTGTCAGAGTCACAGTGAGTGTCACAGTGAGTGTCACACACAATGAGTGTCAGTGTCACAGTGAGTGTCACAGTGAGTGTCACCACTCTTTCCTCACCACACCACTCACCTTGCCACCGATACGGACTTGTGTCTGTAGCTTGGCGAGCTTCTCCTGGTTCATGATGCCTGTGAGGGCACGCGGGGGGAGGTCATCGGTCAACCCTCCATGCCTCTACCTGTGTCTCACCTGTGTCTCACCTGTGTACCACCTGTGTCTCACCTGTGTACCACCTGTGTCTCACCTGTATACCACCTGTGTCTCACCTGTGTACCACCTGTGTACCACCTGTGTCTCACCTGTGTACCACCTGTGTCTTACCTGTGTACCACCTGTGTCTCACCTGTGTCTCACCTGTGTACCACCTGTGTCTCACCTGTGTCTCACCTGTGTACCACCTGTGTACCACCTGTGTCTCACCTGTGTACCACCTGTGTACCACCTGTGTCTCACCTGTGTACCACCTGTGTACCACCTGTGTCTCACCTGTGTACCACCTGTGTCTCACCTGTGTACCACCTGTGTACCACCTGTGTCTCACCTGTGTACCACCTGTGTCTCACCTGTGTCTCACCTGTGTACCACCTGTGTCTCACCTGTGTACCACCTGTGTACCACCTGTGTCTCACCTGTGTACCACCTGTGTCTCACCTGTGTACCACCTGTGTCTCACCTGTGTACCACCTGTGTACCACCTGTGTCTCACCTGTGTCTCACCTGTGTACCACCTGTGTCTCACCTGTGTACCACCTGTGTACCACCTGTGTACCACCTGTGTCTCACCTGTCCCCCCGTGTCTCACCTGTCCCCGTGTCTCCCCGTGTCTCACCTGTCCCCCCGTGTCTCGCCTGTCCACGTGTCTCCCCGTGTCTCCCTGTGTCTCACCTGTCCCCGTGTCTCACCTGTCCCCATGTCTCACCTGTCCCCCCGTCTCACCTGTCCCCGTGTCTCCCCGTGTCTCACCTGTCCCCCCGTGTCTCACCTGTCCCCGTGTCTCCCCGTGTCTCACCTGTCCACGTGTCCCCCCGTGTCTCGCCTGTCCATGTGTCTCCCCGTGTCTCCCTGTGTCTCACCTGTCCACGTGTCTCACCTGTCCCCGTGTCTCCCTGTGTCTCACCTGTCCCCCCGTGTCTCACCTGTCCCCGTGTCTCCCCGTGTCTCACCTGTCCCCCGTGTCTCACCTGTCCCCGTGTCTCCGTGTCTCACCCGTCCCCGTGTCTCACCTGTCCCCGTGTCTCCCTGTGTCTCACCTGTCCCCCCGTGTCTCACCTGTCCCCGTGTCCCTCCGTGTCTCACCTGTCCCCGTGTCTCACCTGTCCCAGTCTCACCTGTCTCCGTGTCTCCCCGTGTCTCACCTGTCCCCGTGTCTCACCTGTCCCCGAGTCTCACCTGTCTCCGTGTCTCCCCGTGTCTCACCTGTCCCCGTGTCTCACCTGTCCCCCGTGTCTCACCTGTCCCCCGTGTCTCACCTGTCCCCGAGTCTCACCTGTCTCCCGTGGCTCACCTGTCCCCGTGTCTCACCTGTCCCCGAGTCTCACCTGTCTCCCGTGTCTCACCTGTCCCCGTGTCTCACCTGTCCCCGTGTCTCACCTGTCCCCCCGTGTCTCCCCCGTGTCTCACCTGTCCCCGTGTCTCACCTGTCCCCCCGTGTCTCACCTGTCCCCCCGTGTCTCACCTGTCCCCGTGTCTCACCTGTCTCTGTGTCTCACCTGTCCCCCGTGTCTCACCTGTCCCCGTGTCTCACCTGTCCCTCGTGTCTCACCTGTCCCCGTGTCTCACCTGTCCCCGTGTCTCACCTGCCCCCCGTGTCTCACCTGTCCCCCCGTGTCTCACCTGTCCCCCCGTGTCTCACCTGTCCCCCCGTGTCTCACCTGTCCCCCCGTGTCTCCCCCGTGTCTCACCTGTCCCCGTGTCTCACCTGTCCCCGTGTCTCACCTGTCCACGTGTCTCACCTGTCCCCGAGTCTCACCTGTCCCCCCGTGTCTCCCCCGTGTCTCCCCCGTGTCTCACCTGTCCACGTGTCTCACCTGTCCCCCCGTGTCTCCCCCGTGTCTCACCTGTCCCCGAGTCTCACCTGTCCCCGTGTCTCACCTGTCCCTGTGTCTCACCTGTCCCCGTGTCTCGCCTGTCCCCGTGTCTCACCTGTCCCCGTGTCTCACCTGTCTCCGTGTCTCCCCGTGTCTCACCTGTCCCCGAGTCTCACCTGTCCCCGTGTCTCACCTGTCCCCGTGTCTCACCTGTCCCCCGTGTCTCACCTGTCCCCGAGTCTCACCTGTCCCCGAGTATCACCTGTCCCCGAGTCTCACCTGTCTCCGTGTCTCCCCCGTGTCTCACCTGTCCCCGAGTCTCACCTGTCCCCGTGTCTCACCTGTCTCCGTGTCTCCCCCGTGTCTCACCTGTCCCCCCCGTGTCTCACCTGTCCCCGTGTCTCACCTGTCCCCCCGTGTCTCCCCCGTGTCTCACCCGTGTCTCACCTGTCCCCCGTGTCTCCCCCGTGTCTCACCTGTCCCCGTGTCTCACCTGTCCCCCCGTGTCTCCCCCGCGTCTCACCTGCCCACGTCGGGCGTTGAATGGCGGAACGCCGCGTGACCCTCTTCCCCGAGTCTCGCGAGACCGCGCGCAGATCTCGCGGCCACGTGCTCGACGCGCCCCCACTCCACCCCACCACGTGGGCAGCGCTGGCACGAGCAACACGTGATCTATCCACTGCTGGTGGGACGGGGTAAAGGCGCAGCGCCGCAATTTCTTCATCTTAGACGGGGTGTTTGGCCACGTTTAACACGTGGGCTTTCGCGATCAAGATCAAAGGGATAATAATAAAAACACATAATAGTTACATCATAGCATTATTACATAAGAGCATACTATTATGTAATCGTATTATTATTTTTTATTTCTACGTGACTTTATCGAAAAAAAACATAGAGTAATTCCTGCAGTCGCGAAAGCACCAAATCAAGTTTAAGATCAAAGGGCCTCGCGTGAATGCGCATGCGTAATGTACGCCTGATGAAGCTGGTTGTGATTACAGGCGAAACGTCGTACACAGATTCTAGATGTTGTGGCTTGGCTCTCCAACACACCGGTGTGCTTTACTAGTATACTACACTATACACTACACTATACACTACACTACTATACACTACACTATACACTACACTATACACTACACTGTACACTACACTATACACTACACTATACACTACACTACACACTAGTGCTGTACTAGTATACTACACTATACACTACACTATACACTGCACTATACACTACACTATACACTACACTATATACTACACTACACTACATACTAGTGCTGTACTAGTATACTACACTATACACTACACTATACACTAGTGATGTACCAGTATACTATACTATACACTACACTATACACTAGTGCTGTACTAGTACACTACACTATACACTACACTACATACTAGTGCTGTACTAGTATAATACACTATACACTACACTACACAATACACTACACTACATACTAGTGCTGTACTAGTACACTACACTATACACTACACTATACACTACACTACACACTACACTACACTGCATACTAGTGCTGTACTAGTATACACACTATACACTACACTATACACTACACTACATACTAGTGCTGTAATAGTACACTACACTATACACTACACTATACACTACATTGCACACTAGTGCTGTACTAGTATATTATACTATATACTACACTATACACTACACTATACACTACACTACATACTGGTGCTGTACTAGTATACTACACCATACACTACACTATATACTATACACTACACTACATACTGGTGCTGTACTAGTACACTACACTATACACTACACTACACACTAGTGCTGTACTAGTATACTACACTATACACTACACTATACACTACATACTAGTGCTGTACTAGTATACTACACTATACACTACACACTACACTACACTATACACTACACTACATACTAGTGCTGTACTAGTATACTACACTATACACTACACACTACACTATACACTACACTATACACTATACTAAACACTACACTATGCACTACACTATACACTGCACTACATACTAGTGCTGTACTAGTATATTACACTATACACTGCACTAAATACTACACTATACACTACACTATACACTAGTGCTGTACTAGTATATTACACTATACACTACACTGTATACTGGTGCTGTACTAGTATACTACACTATACACTACACTATACACTACACACTATATACTACACTATACACTACACTATACACTACACTGCATACTAGTGCAATACTAGTATACTACACTATACACTACACTATACACTACACTACATACTAGTGCTGTACTAGTATACTACACTATATCTTACACTATACACTACACTATACACTACACTATATAATGGTGCTGTACTAGTATAC
>NW_027423117.1:207500-225468 GCF_048934315.1 Petromyzon marinus
TGCTGCTGCTGCTACTACTGCTGCTACTACTGCTGCTACTATTACTGCTGCTACTGCTGCTACTGCTACTGCTGCTACTGCTGCTGCTGTTGCTGCTGCTACTGCTGCTGATGCTGCTGCTGTTGCTGCTACTGCTGCTGCTACTGCTGCTGCTATTACTGCTGCTACTACTGCTGCTGCTGCTACTACTGCTGCTACTGCTGCTACTGCTGCCTCTACTACTGCTGCTGCTACTGCTGCTACTGCTGCTGCTACTGCTGCTGTTCCTGTTGCTACTGCTGCTACTGCTGCTGCCGCTGCTGCTGCTACTGCTGCTACTACTACTGCTGCTGCTACTGCTGCTGCCGCTACTGCTGCTACTGCTGCTGCTACTACTGCTGCTGCTACTGCTGCTGCTACTACTACTGCTGCTACTGCTGCTGCTACTACTACTGCTGCTACTGCTGCTGCTACTACTACTGCTGCTACTGCTGCTACTGTTGCTGCAGCTACTGCTGCTGCTACTGCTGCTGCTACTACTACTGCAGCTACTGCTGCTGCTACTGCTTCTGCTACTTCTGCTGCTACTACTGCTCCTACTACTACTACTGCTGCTGCTGCTACTGCTGCTACTCCTGCTACTACTGCTGCTACTACTGCTGCTGCTGCTACTACTACTGCTGCTACTGCTGCTACTACTGCTGCTACTGCTGCTGCTACTACTACTGCTACTACTACTGCTGCAACTGCTGCTGCTACTGCTGCTACTACTGCTGCTAATACTACTGCTGCTGCTACTGCTGCTACTACTACTACTACCACTGCTGCTGCTACTACTGCTACAACTACTACTGCTTCTACTGCTGCTGCTACATTGGGGATGTTCGGCCGAGAACTGTAATTTCGTTCGCGAGGTTTGCGGCTTCTCGCGCGAGGAGAATCCGCGCCCCAGGTTTCACGCTCAGCGCTCCGCACGGACAGATTCAAGAATTCCATCGCACGCGCGCTCGCGTCTCCGATGGAACGTTGGGGAGGGGGCGCCCCCCCCACCCCCCACAGCACCTGCTCTTGAGTCGCCTTGCCATATTTTCAGGATCACAATCGTGCCTTCGCGCTGGAGGAAATCCGATGAGCCATGAAGCTCTCTCTCACAGACGTCCACTCGACAGGCCCAGCCGTGCTGGCACTGCCGAGTGGACGTCGTTCGCCCCACGCAGCCAACCCTGATGGATGTTAACCCACTGCAGGCCGAGACACAGAGCCACCCCACACAGCAAATCGCCATGCCCCCCCCCCACACCACCCCCCGCGTGACCTCCCCCCGGGGTCACGCCACCCACACCTCACACGACACCCGATTGGTCCCCGCACCTGGGGGGGGGGTCCCTCCCGGGGGGGGGGGAGGGGGGGGGCGTCCCTCCCCACCCGCTCGCCCCCCGGCGGGACACAAAACCCCCCCCCCTGGTGCTGTCAGAGTCGTGAAGCTGCCGCTCTCGCCACGCAAGCTATGAAGTCTTCGCTGCTCGCCACGGTGGCTGCGGCTGTCGCCGTAGCGGCGCCGCTGCTGCTGCTGCTGGCCGTGGGGGTCGTCACCCCCGCGGCCGTGGTCGCTCGCACAGAGAGTCGCGGCGAGGAGGGGGAGGTGCAGGGTCTGCGCCCGGGGAGAGAGGTGAGCAGAGCGGAGGGGGGTGGGTGAGGTGGGTGAGTGATGTGATGGTGTGGGTGAGGTGGGTGAGTGAGTGATGGTGTGGGTGAGGTGGGTGAGGGAGTGATGGTGTGGGTGAGGTGGGTGAGGGAGTGATGGTGTGGGTGAGGTGGGTGAGGGAGTGATGGTGTGGGTGAGGTGGGTGAGGGAGTGATGGTGTGGGTGAGGTGGGTGAGTGAGTGATGATGTGGGTGAGGTGGGTGAGGGAGTGATGGTGTGGGTGAGGTGGGTGAGGGAGTGATGGTGTGGGTGAGGTGGGTGAGGGAGTGATGGTGTGGGTGAGGTGGGTGAGGGAGTGATGGTGTGGGTGAGGTGGGTGAGTGAGTGATGATGTGGGTGAGGTGGGTGAGTGAGTGATGGTGAGGGTTGAGTGGTGAGTGATTGATGGTGTGGTGGGTGAGTGATGTGATGGTGTGGGTGAGGTGGGTGAGTGAGTGATGGTGTGGGTGAGGTGGGTGAGTGAGTGATGATGTGGGTGAGGTGGGTGAGTGAGTGATGATGTGGGTGAGGTGGGTGAGTGAGTGATGGTGTGGGTGAGGTGGGTGAGTGAGTGATGGTGTGGGTGAGGTGGGTGAGTGAAGTGATGGTGTGGGTTGAGTGGTGAGTGATGTGATGGTGAGGGTTGAGTGGTGAGTGTAGTGATGGTGTGGGTGAGGTGGGTGAGTGTAGTGATGGTGTGGGTGAGTGAAGTGTTGGTGAGGGTTGAGTGGTGAGTGATGTGATGGTGAGGGTTGAGTGGTGAGTGTAGTGATGGTGTGGGTTGAGTGGTGAGTGATGTGATGGTGTGGGTTGAGTGGTGAGTGATGTGATGGTGTGGGTTGAGTGGTGAGTGAAGTGATGGTGTGGGTGAGGTGGGTGAGTGAGTGATGGTGTGGGTTGAGCGGTGAGTGAGTGTTGTGATGGTGTGGTGGGGGAGTGAAGTGATGGTGTGGGTGAGGTGGGTGAGGGAAGTGATGATGAGGGTTGAGTGGTGAGTGATGTGATGGTGAGGGTTGAGTGGTGAGTGATGTGATGGTGTGGGTTGAGTGGTGAGTGATGTGATGGTGTGGTGGGTGAGTGATGTGATGGTGTGGGTGAGGTGGGTGAGTGAGTGATGGTGTGGGTGAGGTGGGTGAGTGAGTGATGGTGTGGGTGAGGTGGGTGAGTGAGTGATGATGTGGGTGAGGTGGGTGAGTGAGTGATGATGTGGGTGAGGTGGGTGAGTGAGTGATGATGTGGGTGAGGTGGGTGAGTGAGTGATGGTGTGGGTGAGGTGGGTGAGTGAGTGATGGTGTGGGTGAGGTGGGTGAGTGAAGTGATGGTGTGGGTTGAGTGGTGAGTGATGTGATGGTGAGGGTTGAGTGGTGAGTGTAGTGATGGTGTGGGTGAGGTGGGTGAGTGTAGTGATGGTGTGGGTGAGTGAAGTGTTGGTGAGGGTTGAGTGGTGAGTGATGTGATGGTGAGGGTTGAGTGGTGAGTGTAGTGATGGTGTGGGTTGAGTGGTGAGTGATGTGATGGTGTGGGTTGAGTGGTGAGTGATGTGATGGTGTGGGTTGAGTGGTGAGTGAAGTGATGGTGTGGGTGAGGTGGGTGAGTGAGTGATGGTGTGGGTTGAGCGGTGAGTGAGTGTTGTGATGGTGTGGTGGGTGAGTGAAGTGATGGTGTGGGTGAGGTGGGTGAGGGAAGTGATGATGAGGGTTGAGTGGTGAGTGATGTGATGGTGAGGGTTGAGTGGTGAGTGATGTGATGGTGTGGGTTGAGTGGTGAGTGATGTGATGGTGAGGGTTGAGTGGTGAGTGAAGTGATGGTGTGGGTTGAGTGGTGAGTGAAGTGATGGTGAGGGTTGAGTGGTGAGTGATGTGATGGTGTGGGTTGAGTGGTGAGTGAAGTGATGGTGTGGGTTGAGTGGTGAGTGAAGTGATGGTGTGGGTTGAGTGGTGAGTGAACTGATGGGCGGGTTGAGTGGTGAGTGAAGTGATGGTGTGGGTTGAGTGGTGAGTGAAGTGATGGTGTGGGTTGAGTGGTGAGTGATTTGATGGTGAGGGTTGAGTGGTGAGTGAAGTGATGGTGTGGGTTGAGTGGTGAGTGAACTGATGGTGAGGGTTGAGTGGTGAGTGATGTGATGGTGAGGGTTGAGTGGTGAGTGAAGTGATGGTGTGGGTTGAGTGGTGAGTGAAGTGATGGTGAAGGTTGAGTGGTGAGTGAAGTGATGGTGAGGGTTGAGTGGTGAGTGAAGTGATGGTGTGGGTTGAGTGGTGAGTGAACTGAAGGGCGGGTTGAGTGGTGAGTGTACAGATTGGGGGCGGTGAGTGAATTGATGGTGTGGGTTGAGTGGTGAGTGTACAAATTGTTGGTGGTGAGTGAACTGATGGTGTGGGTTGAGTGGTGAGTCTACAAATTGGGGGTGGTGAGTGAACTGATGGGCGGGTGAGCTTGTGACTGAATTTGTGAATTAATGCACTGATGAGTGAGCGAGGTGGTTATTGGGATTGGTGAGTGAGTGAGTGAACCAATGAGTGAGTGAGGTGGTTATTGGGATTGGTGAGTGAGTGAGTGAGTGAACCAATGAGTGAGTGAGGTGGTAATTGGGATTGGTGAGTGAGTGAACCAATGAGTGAGTGAGGTGGTTATTGGGATTGGTGAGTGAGTGAGTGAACCAATGAGTGAGTGAGGTGGTTATTGGGATTGGTGAGTGAGTGAGTGAGTGAACCAATGAGTGAGTGAGGTGGTTATTGGGATTGGTGAGTGAGTGAGTGAGTGAACCAATGAGTGAGTGAGGTGGTTATTGGGATTGGTGAGTGAGTGAGTGAGTGAACCAATGAGTGAGTGAGGTGGTTATTGGGATTGGTGAGTGAGTGAGTGAACCAATGAGTGAGTGAGGTGCTCATTGGGATTGGTGAGTGAGTGAGTGAGTGAACCAATGAGTGAGCGAGGTGGTTATTGGGATTGGTGAGTGAGTGAGTGAGTGAACCAATGAGTGAGTGAGGTGGTTATTGGGATTGGTGAGTGAGTGAGTGAGTGAACCAATTAGTGAGTGAGGTGGTTATTGGGATTGGTGAGTGAGTGAGTGAGTGAACCAATGAGTGAGTGAGGTGGTTATTGGGATTGGTGAGTGAGTGAGTGAGTGAACCAATTAGTGAGTGAAGTGGTCATTGGGATTGGTGAGTGAGTGAGTGAACCAATGAGTGAGCGAGGTGGTTATTGGGATTGGTGAGTGAGTGAGTGAGTGAACCAATTAGTGAGTGAGGTGGTTATTGGGATTGGTGAGTGAGTGAGTGAGTGAACCAATGAGTGAGTGAGGTGGTGAGTGCTTTGCTGGGTGAGTGCATCGATACGTGGGGTGAGACGTTGAGAATTGGGTGAGTTGGTGTCGAGTGAGTATTGATGAGTGGGTAGGTGAGTGAGAGTGCATGGTGGAGAGCGGTGGTGCAGCGGTTAGCGCTATGCTGCGCTATGAACGTGGCAAACCGAGTTGGATTCCCGCTCACGGCGATTATCTGAACCGGTCTTGGGCCTCCCCTAGATCGACTCAGCCTCAAATGAGTCACCTGGTGCGGTGTGTAGTAAACATCGCCACTGGGGAGACAAAGGCGACCGGGCGTGGTGCTGGCCACACACCCCCTCGTGTACCGTGCCGGCCTTCATAGGTGCTCGCTAACAGCACTTGCCCCTACAGTCTGTTACAGGCTACACGGGGGATCTTTGTATTTGTAGACAAGCGTGTTACAGTGGCCCCCGTTTGCTTTTTGTTGCAGCGCCGGGAAGATGAACCAGAACTGGAGGTGAGGAAGAACAACCGAGTCCCCGACTATCACGTCACATCACCAACCATCATCTAACATCACCAACCATCTTCCAACATCACCAAACATTATCCAACATCACGACCAATCATCAACATCACCACCCATCAGGTAACATCACCAGCCATCATCAACATCACCACTCATCATCAACATCACCAGCCATCATCAACATCACCACCCATCATCAACATCACCACTCATCATCCAACATCACCAACCATCATCAACATCACCAGGCATCATCCAACATCACCACCCATCATCAACATCACCACTCATCATCAACATCACCACCCATCATCAACATCACCACTCATCATCAACATCACCAGGCATCATCCAACATCACCACCCATCATCCAACATCACCACTCATTGTCCAACATCACCACCCATCATCAACATCACCACTCATCATCCAACATCACCACTCATCATCAAAATCACCACCCATCATCAACATCACCACTCATCATCCAACATCACCACCCATCATCAACATCACCAGCCATCATCCAACATCACCACCCATCATCCAATATCACCACTCATCATCAACATCACCACTCATCATCAACATCACCACCCATCATCAACATCACCACCCATCATCAACATCACCACTCATCATCCAACATCACCACTCATCATCAACATCACCACTCATCATCCAACATCACCACTCATCATCAACATCACCACCCATCATCAACATCACCACTCATCATCCAACATCACCAACCATCATCAACATCACCACTCATCATCAACATCATCACCCATCATCAACATCACCACTCATCATCAACATCACCAGGCATCATCCAACATCACCACCCATCATCCAACATCACCACCCATCATCAACATCACCACTCATCATCCAACATCACCAACCATCATCAACATCACCACTCATCATCAACATCACCACCCATCATCAACATCACCACTCATCATCAACATCACCAGGTATCATCCAACATCACCACCCATCATCCAACATCACCACTCATTGTCCAACATCACCACCCATCATCAACATCACCACTCATCATCCAACATCACCACTCATCATCAACATCACCACCCATCATCAACATCACCACTCATCATCCAACATCACCACCCATCATCAACATCACCAGCCATCATCCAACATCACCACCCATCATCAACATCACCACTCATCATCAACATCACCACTCATCATCCAAAATCACCAACCATCATCAACATCACCAGCCATCATCCAACATCACCACCCATCATCCAATATCACCACTCATCATCAACATCACCACTCATCATCAACATCACCACCCATCATCAACATCACCACCCATCATCAACATCACCACTCATCATCCAACATCACCACTCATCATCAACATCACCACTCATCATCCAACATCACCACTCATCATCAACATCACCACCCATCATCAACATCACCACTCATCATCCAACATCACCAACCATCATCAACATCACCACTCATCATCAACATCATCACCCATCATCAACATCACCACTCATCATCAACATCACCAGGCATCATCCAACATCACCACCCATCATCCAACATCACCACCCATCATCAACATCACCACTCATCATCCAACATCACCAACCATCATCAACATCACCACTCATCATCAACATCACCACCCATCATCAACATCACCACTCATAATCAACATCACCAGGTATCATCCAACATCACCACCCATCATCCAACATCACCACTCATTGTCCAACATCACCACCCATCATCAACATCACCACTCATCATCCAACATCACCACTCATCATCAACATCACCACCCATCATCAACATCACCACTCATCATCCAACATCACCACCCATCATCAACATCACCAGCCATCATCCAACATCACCACCCATCATCAACATCACCACTCATCATCAACATCACCACTCATCATCCAAAATCACCAACCATCGTCAACGTCACCAGGCATCATCCAACATCACCACCCATCATCCAACATCACCACTCAACATCACCACTCATCATCAACATCGCCACCCATTATCAACATCACCAGCCATCATCCAACATCACCACTCATCATCCAACATCATCACTCATCATCCAACATCACCACCCATCATCCAACATCACCACTCATCATCCAACATCACCACTCATCATCAACATCACCAGGCATCATCCAACATCACCACTCATCATCAACATCACCACTCATCATCAACATCACCACCCATCATCCAACATCACCACTCATCATCAACATCACCACTCATCATCAACATCACCACCCATCATCCAACATCACCACTCATCATCAACATCACCACCCATCATCCAACATCACCACCCATCATGCAACATCACCACTCATCATCCAACATCACCAATCATCATCAACATCACCAGGCATCATCCAACATCACCACCCATCATCAACATCACCACCCATCATCCAACATCACCACTCATCATCAACATCACCACTCATCACCCAACATCACCACCCATCACCCAACATCACCAACCATCATCAACATCACCAGGCATCATCCAACATCACCACTCATCATCAACATCACCACCCATCATCCAACATCACCACCCATCATCCAACATCACCACTCATCATCCAACATCACCACTCATCATCAACATCACCAGGCATCATCCAACATCACCACCCATCATCAACATCACCACCCATCATCCAACATCACCACCCATCATCAACATCACCACTCATCATCAACATCACCACTCATCATCAACATCACCACTCATCATCCAACATCACCACTCATCATCCAACATCACCACCCATCACCAACACCACCCATCATCAACATCACCACTCATCATCAACATCACCACTCATCATCAACATCACCACTCATCATCCAACATCACCACTCATCATCCAACATCACCACTCATCATCAACATCACCAGGCATCATCCAACATCACCACCCATCATCCAACATCACCACCCATCATCAACATCACCACTCATCATCCAACATCACCAACCATCATCAACATCACCACTCATCATCAACATCACCACCCATCATCAACATCACCACTCATCATCAACATCACCAGGTATCATCCAACATCACCACTCATTGTCCAACATCACCACCCATCATCAACATCACCACTCATCATCCAACATCACCACTCATCATCAACATCACCACCCATCATCAACATCACCACTCATCATCCAACATCACCACCCATCATCAACATCACCAGCCATCATCCAACATCACCACCCATCATCAACATCACCACTCATCATCAACATCACCACTCATCATCCAAAATCACCAACCATCAACAACGTCACCAGGCATCATCCAACATCACCACCCATCATCCAACATCACCACTCATCATCAACATCACCACTCATCATCAACATCGCCACCCATTATCAACATCACCAGCCATCATCCAACATCACCACTCATCATCCAACATCATCACTCATCATCCAACATCACCACCCATCATCCAACATCACCACTCATCATCCAACATCACCACTCATCATCAACATCACCAGGCATCATCCAACATCACCACTCATCATCAACATCACCACTCATCATCAACATCACCACTCATCATCCAACATCACCACTCATCATCAACATCACCACTCATCATCAACATCACCACCCATCATCCAACATCACCACTCATCATCAACATCACCACCCATCATCCAACATCACCACTCATCATCCAACATCACCAATCATCATCAACATCACCAGGCATCATCCAACATCACCACCCATCATCAACATCACCACCCATCATCCAACATCACCACTCATCATCAACATCACCACTCATCACCCAACATCACTACCCATCACCCAACATCACCAACCATCATCAACATCACCAGGCATCATCCAACATCACCACTCATCATCAACATCACCACCCATCATCCAACATCACCACCCATCATCCAACATCACCACTCATCATCCAACATCACCACTCATCATCAACATCACCAGGCATCATCCAACATCACCACCCATCATCAACATCACCACCCATCATCCAACATCACCACCCATCATCAACATCACCACTCATCATCAACATCACCAAACATTATCCAACATCACGACCAATCATCAACATCACCACCCATCAGCAACATCACCAGCCATCATCAACATCACCACTCATCATCAACATCACCAGCCATCATCAACATCACCACCCATCATCAACATCACTACTCATCATCCAACATCACCAACCATCATCAACATCACCAGGCATCATCCAACATCACCACCCATAATCAACATCACCACTCATCGTCAACATCACCACCCATCATCAACATCACCACTCATCATCAACATCACCAGGCATCATCCAACATCACCACCCATCATCCAACATCACCACTCATTGTCCAACATCACCACCCATCATCAACATCACCACTCATCATCCAACATCACCACTCATCATCAAATCACCACCCATCATCAACATCACCACTCATCATCCAACATCACCACCCATCATCAACATCACCAGCCATCATCCAACATCACCACCCATCATCCAATATCACCACTCATCATCAACATCACCACTCATCATCAACATCACCACCCATCATCAACATCACTACCCATCATCAACATCACCACTCATCATCCAACATCACCACTCATCATCAACATCACCACTCATCATCCAACATCACCACTCATCATCAACATCACCACCCATCATCAACATCACCACTCATCATCCAACATCACCAACCATCATCAACATCACCACTCATCATCAACATCATCACCCATCATCAACATCACCACTCATCATCAACATCACCAGGCATCATCCAACATCACCACCCATCATCCAACATCACCACCCATCATCAACATCACCACTCATCATCCAACATCACCAACCATCATCAACATCACCACTCATCATCAACATCACCACCCATCATCAACATCACCACTCATCATCAACATCACCAGGTATCATCCAACATCACCACCCATCATCCAACTTCACCACTCATTGTCCAACATCACCACCCATCATCAACATCACCACTCATCATCCAACATCACCACTCATCATCAACATCACCACCCATCATCAACATCACCACTCATCATCCAACATCACCACCCATCATCAACATCACCAGCCATCATCCAACATCACCACCCATCATCAACATCACCACTCATCATCAACATCACCACTCATCATCCAAAATCACCAACCATCGTCAACGTCACCAGGCATCATCCAACATCACTACCCATCATCCAACATCACCACTCAACATCACCACTCATCATCAATATCGCCACCCATTATCAACATCACCAGCCATCATCCAACATCATCACTCATCATCCAACATCATCACTCATCATCCAACATCACCACCCATCATCCAACATCACCACTCATCATCAACATCACCAGCCATCATCCAACATCACCACCCATCATCAACATCACCACTCATCATCAACATCACCACTCATCATCCAAAATCACCAACCATCAACAACGTCACCAGGCATCATCCAACATCACCACCCATCATCCAACATCACCACTCATCATCAACATCACCACTCATCATCAACATCGCCACCCATTATCAACATCACCAGCCATCATCCAACATCACCACTCATCATCCAACATCATCACTCATCATCCAACATCACCACCCATCATCCAACATCACCACTCATCATCCAACATCACCACTCATCATCAACATCACCAGGCATCATCCAACATCACCACTCATCATCAACATCACCACTCATCATCAACATCACCACTCATCATCCAACATCACCACTCATCATCAACATCACCACTCATCATCAACATCACCACCCATCATCCAACATCACCACTCATCATCAACATCACCACCCATCATCCAACATCACCACTCATCATCCAACATCACCAATCATCATCAACATCACCAGGCATCATCCAACATCACCACCCATCATCAACATCACCACCCATCATCCAACATCACCACTCATCATCAACATCACCACTCATCACCCAACATCACTACCCATCACCCAACATCACCAACCATCATCAACATCACCAGGCATCATCCAACATCACCACTCATCATCAACATCACCACCCATCATCCAACATCACCACCCATCATCCAACATCACCACTCATCATCCAACATCACCACTCATCATCAACATCACCAGGCATCATCCAACATCACCACCCATCATCAACATCACCACCCATCATCCAACATCACCACCCATCATCAACATCACCACTCATCATCAACATCACCAAACATTATCCAACATCACGACCAATCATCAACATCACCACCCATCAGCAACATCACCAGCCATCATCAACATCACCACTCATCATCAACATCACCAGCCATCATCAACATCACCACCCATCATCAACATCACTACTCATCATCCAACATCACCAACCATCATCAACATCACCAGGCATCATCCAACATCACCACCCATAATCAACATCACCACTCATCGTCAACATCACCACCCATCATCAACATCACCACTCATCATCAACATCACCAGGCATCATCCAACATCACCACCCATCATCCAACATCACCACTCATTGTCCAACATCACCACCCATCATCAACATCACCACTCATCATCCAACATCACCACTCATCATCAAAATCACCACCCATCATCAACATCACCACTCATCATCCAACATCACCACCCATCATCAACATCACCAGCCATCATCCAACATCACCACCCATCATCCAATATCACCACTCATCATCAACATCACCACTCATCATCAACATCACCACCCATCATCAACATCACCACCCATCATCAACATCACCACTCATCATCCAACATCACCACTCATCATCAACATCACCACTCATCATCCAACATCACCACTCATCATCAACATCACCACCCATCATCAACATCACCACTCATCATCCAACATCACCAACCATCATCAACATCACCACTCATCATCAACATCATCACCCATCATCAACATCACCACTCATCATCAACATCACCAGGCATCATCCAACATCACCACCCATCATCCAACATCACCACCCATCATCAACATCACCACTCATCATCCAACATCACCAACCATCATCAACATCACCACTCATCATCAACATCACCACCCATCATCAACATCACCACTCATCATCAACATCACCAGGTATCATCCAACATCACCACCCATCATCCAACTTCACCACTCATTGTCCAACATCACCACCCATCATCAACATCACCACTCATCATCCAACATCACCACTCATCATCAACATCACCACCCATCATCAACATCACCACTCATCATCCAACATCACCACCCATCATCAACATCACCAGCCATCATCCAACATCACCACCCATCATCAACATCACCACTCATCATCAACATCACCACTCATCATCCAAAATCACCAACCATCGTCAACGTCACCAGGCATCATCCAACATCACCACCCATCATCCAACATCACCACTCAACATCACCACTCATCATCAATATCGCCACCCATTATCAACATCACCAGCCATCATCCAACATCATCACTCATCATCCAACATCATCACTCATCATCCAACATCACCACCCATCATCCAACATCACCACTCATCATCCAACATCACCACTCATCATCAACATCACCAGGCATCATCCAACATCACCACTCATCATCAACATCACCACTCATCATCAACATCACCACCCATCATCCAACATCACCACTCATCATCAACATCACCACCCATCATCCAACATCACCACCCATCATCCAACATCACCACTCATCATCCAACATCACCAATCATCATCAACATCACCAGGCATCATCCAACATCACCACCCATCATCAACATCACCACCCATCATCCAACATCACCACTCATCATCAACATCACCACTCATCACCCAACATCACCACCCATCACCCAACATCACCAACCATCATCAACATCACCAGGCATCATCCAACATCACCACTCATCATCAACATCACCACCCATCATCCAACATCACCACCCATCATCCAACATCACCACTCATCATCCAACATCACCACTCATCATCAACATCACCAGGCATCATCCAACATCACCACCCATCATCAACATCACCACCCATCATCCAACATCACCACCCATCATCAACATCACCACTCATCATCAACATCACCACTCATCATCAACATCACCACTCATCATCCAACATCACCACTCATCATCCAACATCACCACCCATCACCAACACCACCCATCATCAACATCACCACTCATCATCCAACATCACCAACCATCATCAACATCACCACTCATCATCAACATCATCACCCATCATCAACATCACCACTCATCATCAACATCACCAGGCATCATCCAACATCACCACCCATCATCCAACATCACCACCCATCATCAACATCACCACTCATCATCCAACATCACCAACCATCATCAACATCACCACTCATCATCAACATCACCACCCATCATCAACATCACCACTCATCATCAACATCACCAGGTATCATCCAACATCACCACCCATCATCCAACTTCACCACTCATTGTCCAACATCACCACCCATCATCAACATCACCACTCATCATCCAACATCACCACTCATCATCAACATCACCACCCATCATCAACATCACCACTCATCATCCAACATCACCACCCATCATCAACATCACCAGCCATCATCCAACATCACCACCCATCATCAACATCACCACTCATCATCAACATCACCACTCATCATCCAAAATCACCAACCATCGTCAACGTCACCAGGCATCATCCAACATCACCACCCATCATCCAACATCACCACTCAACATCACCACTCATCATCAATATCGCCACCCATTATCAACATCACCAGCCATCATCCAACATCATCACTCATCATCCAACATCATCACTCATCATCCAACATCACCACCCATCATCCAACATCACCACTCATCATCCAACATCACCACTCATCATCAACATCACCAGGCATCATCCAACATCACCACTCATCATCAACATCACCACTCATCATCAACATCACCACCCATCATCCAACATCACCACTCATCATCAACATCACCACCCATCATCCAACATCACCACCCATCATCCAACATCACCACTCATCATCCAACATCACCAATCATCATCAACATCACCAGGCATCATCCAACATCACCACCCATCATCAACATCACCACCCATCATCCAACATCACCACTCATCATCAACATCACCACTCATCACCCAACATCACCACCCATCACCCAACATCACCAACCATCATCAACATCACCAGGCATCATCCAACATCACCACTCATCATCAACATCACCACCCATCATCCAACATCACCACCCATCATCCAACATCACCACTCATCATCCAACATCACCACTCATCATCAACATCACCAGGCATCATCCAACATCACCACCCATCATCAACATCACCACCCATCATCCAACATCACCACCCATCATCAACATCACCACTCATCATCAACATCACCACTCATCATCAACATCACCACTCATCATCCAACATCACCACTCATCATCCAACATCACCACCCATCACCAACACCACCCATCATCAACATCACCACTCATCATCAACATCACCACTCATCATCAACATCACCACTCATCATCCAACATCACCACTCATCATCCAACATCACCACTCATCATCAACATCACCAGGCATCATCCAACATCACCACCCATCATCCAACATCACCACCCATCATCAACATCACCACTCATCATCCAACATCACCAACCATCATCAACATCACCACTCATCATCAACATCACCACCCATCATCAACATCACCACTCATCATCAACATCACCAGGTATCATCCAACATCACCACTCATTGTCCAACATCACCACCCATCATCAACATCACCACTCATCATCCAACATCACCACTCATCATCCAAAATCACCAACCATCAACAACGTCACCAGGCATCATCCAACATCACCACCCATCATCCAACATCACCACTCATCATCAACATCACCACTCATCATCAACATCGCCACCCATTATCAACATCACCAGCCATCATCCAACATCACCACTCATCATCCAACATCATCACTCATCATCCAACATCACCACCCATCATCCAACATCACCACTCATCATCCAACATCACCACTCATCATCAACATCACCAGGCATCATCCAACATCACCACTCATCATCAACATCACCACTCATCATCAACATCACCACTCATCATCCAACATCACCACTCATCATCAACATCACCACTCATCATCAACATCACCACCCATCATCCAACATCACCACTCATCATCAACATCACCACCCATCATCCAACATCACCACTCATCATCCAACATCACCAATCATCATCAACATCACCAGGCATCATCCAACATCACCACCCATCATCAACATCACCACCCATCATCCAACATCACCACTCATCATCAACATCACCACTCATCACCCAACATCACTACCCATCACCCAACATCACCAACCATCATCAACATCACCAGGCATCATCCAACATCACCACTCATCATCAACATCACCACCCATCATCCAACATCACCACCCATCATCCAACATCACCACTCATCATCCAACATCACCACTCATCATCAACATCACCAGGCATCATCCAACATCACCACCCATCATCAACATCACCACCCATCATCCAACATCACCACCCATCATCAACATCACCACTCATCATCAACATCACCAAACATTATCCAACATCACGACCAATCATCAACATCACCACCCATCAGCAACATCACCAGCCATCATCAACATCACCACTCATCATCAACATCACCAGCCATCATCAACATCACCACCCATCATCAACATCACTACTCATCATCCAACATCACCAACCATCATCAACATCACCAGGCATCATCCAACATCACCACCCATCATCAACATCACCACTCATCGTCAACATCACCACCCATCATCAACATCACCACTCATCATCAACATCACCAGGCATCATCCAACATCACCACCCATCATCCAACATCACCACTCATTGTCCAACATCACCACCCATCATCAACATCACCACTCATCATCCAACATCACCACTCATCATCAAAATCACCACCCATCATCAACATCACCACTCATCATCCAACATCACCACCCATCATCAACATCACCAGCCATCATCCAACATCACCACCCATCATCCAATATCACCACTCATCATCAACATCACCACTCATCATCAACATCACCACCCATCATCAACATCACCACCCATCATCAACATCACCACTCATCATCCAACATCACCACTCATCATCAACATCACCACTCATCATCCAACATCACCACTCATCATCAACATCACCACCCATCATCAACATCACCACTCATCATCCAACATCACCAACCATCATCAACATCACCACTCATCATCAACATCATCACCCATCATCAACATCACCACTCATCATCAACATCACCAGGCATCATCCAACATCACCACCCATCATCCAACATCACCACCCATCATCAACATCACCACTCATCATCCAACATCACCAACCATCATCAACATCACCACTCATCATCAACATCACCACCCATCATCAACATCACCACTCATCATCAACATCACCAGGTATCATCCAACATCACCACCCATCATCCAACTTCACCACTCATTGTCCAACATCACCACCCATCATCAACATCACCACTCATCATCCAACATCACCACTCATCATCAACATAACCACCCATCATCAACATCACCACTCATCATCCAACATCACCACCCATCATCAACATCACCAGCCATCATCCAACATCACCACCCATCATCAACATCACCACTCATCATCAACATCACCACTCATCATCCAAAATTACCAACCATCGTCAACGTCACCAGGCATCATCCAACATCACCACCCATCATCCAACATCACCACTCAACATCACCACTCATCATCAACATCGCCACCCATTATCAACATCACCAGCCATCATCCAACATCACCACTCATCATCCAACATCATCACTCATCATCCAACATCACCACCCATCATCCAACATCACCACTCATCATCCAACATCACCACTCATCATCAACATCACCAGGCATCATCCAACATCACCACTCATCATCAACATCACCACTCATCATCAACATCACCACCCATCATCCAACATCACCACTCATCATCAACATCACCACTCATCATCAACATCACCACCCATCATCCAACATCACCACTCATCATCAACATCACCACCCATCATCCAACATCACCACC